>NC_050574.1:161632857-161936857 GCF_011100635.1 Trichosurus vulpecula | reverse complement strand
AAGCCTCTGCCAGGTGCTCAAGGGCTATAATGGAAGAAATCATGATTCACCTGATAATCCACTAGAACAATTACATCTGGGCTCTCAAATACATCCTTAAGGTTGGGGATGAGATAGTCTCAGAAAAGCATTGTTTCAGAAATGTAGCCAGAGTCTTGCCACACATTAAGCCCTTAGCAAAAAAACAGATACTTTGCCTCCAGGGCTAGTACTATTCAGTTATATGGAATTTTCTTGTTCTCTGTCTCTCTCTTTGTTTCTGTTTCTATTTCTGTCTCTGTCTCTGCTGTATGTATCTCTCTTTCTCTATCACACACACTACCAGCTCCCAAACTATAACAAGCATCTCTCTCAGACTAATTTCTCTTTGGTAGTATCAGATAATGGAATTTCTTCAGAAGGCTTACCTTAGCTTAACACTAGATATGTTTATAATCTAAAACATACATAGGCAAAAAGTTGGGCAGCATAGGTATCCATTAGCAAGCTGTAACAGCCCTTTTTCTTCTTCTGGGATGTATCTTCTCTAAAGGCATCCTTGTACACTGTTGTAAGGAGACATTAAAAATACCTAACCTCCCAGGCAACAGCCAGCCTGGTGATCATTTTTTAACAATAAATACCTTTAATAGATTAGTTCTTCAGACAGATTTCCCACTTCTGAAGCAAGGTAAATTTTAGGAGGTGAGCTGGGCAATTGGGTTGCCACTTCATATATCTATAAATCCCTTTTTTGTGTTTTTATCTATGCCCTATCATAGAAAACAATGATAATTTTCTATTGGGAAGATAAACCCCATAAACCACATAAACCCCATCTCATCAGTGCATTATTGGTTTCTGGACTCATGCCCACACAATTTCTAATAAAACTCAAAAGGTCACAGTAAGGATAGGAATTCAGAGGTAACATAGTTCCATTGATAGCTCAATCAGGAATTCCCTCTCAATAACTCTGACATTTTGTTACCCAGCATCTTCTTGAAGACATGCAGTGATGGGAATTTTCCTACTACCTTTGTTTCTATCCAATTACATTTTGGGACAGTTCCAATGGTTAGGAAATTTTTCCCCTCACATCCTATTTGGAGGGAAAGAAAATAACCCCCATGTCATTCAACGAATTTTCATTCTGCCTGGTCTTCAGTACCTTCACCACCCTGTGTCCTCTGCCCTAAAATTGCTACAGCTTGTCAATATCCGTCTTTCAATGTTCTGATCAGCACACAGCTGATGTGGTCTGCTCAGGGAAAAATACAGAATGACTTTCACATCCCTTTGTTAGTCTTCTTGGTCCTCCAAACCTTCACCTCACCACAGTTATCCTCCTTTATTCTCCTTCTGTAAGGATAACCTGGAGGCAGACTCAACAATTCTCCTTCTTTGGATGTTATACGAGATTGAATCTGTCTTTCAGCATTTATCATTATTTGGTCTGTTCTAATAGATTCTATGCCCTAACTATGAACTTATCTCCAAAATCAGAATAGCTAACTTGTGAAATATCCACCTCTATGATGATGTGTCCCATTTTCTCTGTTTTCTTGCACTTACTCTTTGTTCCTGTGTTTAAACAAATTCGCCACATCTGATGATTCTCCTCTTTGTTCTGGGAAAAGGATACCTCTGTAGTCTTCGGTTGCAAAGTGAATAAGAGTCAGCCTTTGAAAGCCTCTTGTATTTTTTGAGTAATCTGAGGTGACATTTTTCTGGCTCAAAGATTTTAGCAGGTACAGATATATCTACAGCTATATTACATGGGCTTGAGAGCAAATCTCTAACAATTTATTATTTATGCACAACTTGGGAAGCAAAGAGGTAGTTTGTGCAAAGAATTCGAGCTTAAAGCCAACTTGAAAAAGAAATAGAAGCTGGAAGCCTCATCACACACTATAGGTGTTTTGGTATCTGAAATTGCAAGAGTAATTTAATCCTCTTCAAAATACCTGCTATCCTCTATGAAGGATATAATTTGATAAACCATGTCTTCTCAGCTAATATTTGTATTCTTAAATCCAACATCTTGTATAGGGTCTTAGGAAATACATGATTGTTGTGAAACTGAAGGATTTGCCAAAGCTATCAGAGGGTAAGGGCACCTAGGTGGTACAGTGAATTGAATGCTGGCCTGAAGGCAGGAAGACTCATTTCCTGAGTTCAACTCTAGACTCAGATGCTTACTAGCTTGACCCTGGTCAAGTTACTTCATCCTGTTTGCCTCAGTTTCCTCATCTGCAAGATGAGCTAGAGAAGAAAATGGCAAACCACTCTATCTTTGCCAAGAAAACTTCAAATGAGATCACAAATAGTCAGACACGACTAAAAAGTGACTGAACAACAACAAAAATCAGAAAGCAACTTTGGTCTACATGAGTGAGAACAAAAAGATCATTCAGGGTGGATGGACTCAATATTCAGTAAATGTGACAAATTTCCTTAGGAGACTAAAGTGTCTGGTCAGGATGGTAGGAAAAAGGTGGTCTAGTACATAAAACAATATCCAATGAATTCAGTGAGTGGACCAAGTACATATTGAAAAATCGATTTTATATTGATCAAGATAGCCTAATGGAAGACAGATGAAGTTAGAGAGGGAGCAGAGATAGTACAAATATGCAAGGATTCCCTTCCCATGGTTAAGTCAAATTATTTGCAGATGAAGCTCTTGAGTGCAAATCTTACATGTGTTATAGCAGTTAATGTCATTTTTACTTCTAAAACATGTAATAGCCCACAAAATCTATGAGATATTATTTGAATTGATCATTGTGATTCCTCTAAGATAGTCATTATAATAAAAAATGACAGAAAAAGGACCCTAGAGTATGAAAAGATAATAGAAAAAGGTATAAGAGAAATGTGCATACCAATGGATTCCAACGTCTGACAAAGAAATATACTTGATCTCACAAAATATCCACATTATCCAGAACAGCATCCACATTCATCACTGATATTTCTTTTTCTTCACTGCAACATTCTCCTCTCCATAAATTTCTTCACGGCAAATTTCACATCCTTGTTCCTCAGGCTGTAGATCAAAGGGTTCAACATAGGGACAAGGATAGAGTAAAATACAGAGGACACTTTCCCTTGTTCCATGGAGCTGACTGAAGAGGGTTGTAGATACATGAATGAACCAGAACCAAAGAAGAAACCAACTGCTGCCATGTGGGAACTACAGGTGCTGAAAGCTTTAGACCTTCTTTCAGTGGAGCGAATACGGAGAATGCTAGCAATAATGAAGATGTAAGAGCTAAGAATAGTCAGAGTTGGCATGAGGATATTAAATGCACTGAGGCAAACAACCATCACTTCGTTAACATATGTGCTGGAGCAAGAGAGCTCTAGGAGAGGATTGAGATCACAGAAGTAATGGTTGATGACATTGTCCTTACAGAAGAGCACTCTAAGCATGCAGCCTGTGTGAACTGTGGCACCAACTAAGCCCATTGTATATACACCACCTACTAACCAAATGCAGACCTGAGGGGACATAATGACATTATATAGCAGGGGCCTACAGATGGCAACATAACGGTCATATGCCATAGCTGCCAACATATGACATTCAGCAATTACAAAAATGAGGAAGAAATAGAGCTGAGTCATGCACTCATTGTAGGAGATGATATTCTTCTCTGACACAAAATTCACCAACATTTTGGGGATGATCACAGTAGAATGACAGAGATCAATGAAAGACAAGCTGCTGAGTAAATAGTACATGGGAGTGTGAAGGTGAGAAGAAATGCCAATCAGTGTTATCATGCCCAGGTTTCCCACAACGGTGACCACATAGATGCTCAAGAATAGTAATAAAAGGGGGATCTGGAGCACTGGCCAATCTGTTAGTCCTGCAAGGATAAATCCAGTCACTCTGGAATTATTTCCTGTGTCCATTCTCTTGGCTCTGTAGGGATGGAACAAAGCAGCACATTAGAAAAAGTTCTGAGTCCCCTTATCCAGAAGAGTTGCATACAAAGTAGGAGTGTCATTCCATGGCTCTTCAGGATCTTTTGTATGTTTCTGGTGCCTCTGGATACCCAGTGATGTCCACAGAGTTCCAGGGATATGGAGCATTAAAACTTAACTAACAGAATGAGCTTTGCTCTATTTTTATGTAATTTTGCTAGTGATGACTCTGCTCATGGGGCAGAGAGCCCAGTGTCTAGCAACATGGAGGGATAAGGATTCAGAGGAAAAACATAAATGCCAGTTCTTCCTCATAGTCTTTGACCTGTCCTTGTTTTTTTCCAGGACCTGATCATGTTTCTAAAATTAACTGAGATTTTACCGGCCTTCAAATGGGGCTAGACTCAATAAGTTTCCATGATTCCTATTTTTTAAAGCAATTAAAGAAGTATTTTACAAACATATTCAATAACTACTTCAGGTCACAAAGTAATAATGTCAATGGAACTGTGATTCTCTGTTCAATGAGAGGTTCTTAAGGGATCAAAAGAAGGGTTCCACCTTGACAATCATTTTCTGTGCACTTTCTTCCATTGTAGGTGGTGTATATACAATGGGCTTAGTCGGTGCCACAGTTCACACAGGACTCTTAACCAGTCCATGTTAAGAGCTACTGAAGAAGGTACAGAGTGGAGAGGCCATGTTTCCCAGGGCCCTAGGAGCTCATGACTGTGGTTTCAGAAAGAGGACAAATTGATCAGACACTTACCATTCAATCTTCTAACACATAGACTCTTCACTAACAATGTCCTAGAGGGGAAGTAACTTTGACAAAGTCAATAGTAGCAATCCTTAGCATGATCCCTTACGCTCCATTTAATGCTATGTATGATCTAGTGTACAAGCCTTTTATTCTAAGCTTCCCTTATTACAATTTCTGATAGTGGCTTTTTCAGAGAGTTCACTCCAAATGAAGTGGAGAAAATATCACCCACTAACGACAGAAGAGATGCAGATTTATATGAAATGAATGTTATCTCCTGGAAACAAGGAGTCTTGAAACCTGGTTAGAAATACTGACAAAGACTCAGGAAGATTCTTACCTCCTCTGGGATTTTAGCTCTTCTTGGAAGAAACCATTGGTAATTGCTCCCCAACTAGAAGGCTTAACACATTTCATTAAGCAAATAAGTACTTGATTCATTCTGGCTTATGGTCTAGAGAAGAAGGGTCAGAATGAATTTTAGAGCTCTAGGATAAATTCCTAACAAGGTCTGAAAAGGAAATAAATTAGCATTATTTTGATTTATTTTTAGTTTGATTATAGGATTAAACTCCTTTCTTTAGGAAAAGCTAGACCTAACAGCTAAGCCGGACTAAGATAGATAGTCTCTTCAATCTGGGTTACCTGTAGATTTAGTGAACCCATAGATGGCTAAGATTTTATCATTTAGTAGCAGATAATTTGGAAGAAGAAAATAATCAAAAGCTCTGTTTTAAAAAGGCTTAATTTCCCTTTGTAGCAGAAAGGGGGATTGACCAAAGCTAAGTTCCCTTTCCTAGCAGAAATAGGGGTTGACCAGAAGATAAATTCCCCTTTCTGGCAACTGGAGAAAGTCTAGAGGTTAAGTTCCTTTTTTTCAGTCTTGGTAGATAATCTCCCTCTTTTTCTTGAGCTATAGTCTAAATTGAGTAATGGAATCTTCTAACAAAGGGGGAGGGGAGTAAGTGAGGCAGAGAATGACTAATGAATAACTACAAGTTCACCTTTCCTGGTATGATTTCTGGTTACAAAAGGCACCACCTGTAAGGAAAAGACTTTCTGGTAGGATTAAGAAATCCTGGGAGACATTACCTAGTCAGGTGCCTGCCTTGTCCAATTGAATTGCGTTCAAAACAAGTTTCTGTGATTTGTAAAAATTCCTCTTTTTGTTATAAAAATCAGCTCTGTAAATCACTCAGAGTCTCTGACCTTTGATTAGTCAGGTGACATGATTTGATATGTAAATGCTAGCTTTGCAAAATAAATCATAGATTACTCAGTAACTTTGTCCTCACTTTCCTTATTATTTCAGATGATACATTTTAACAGTTCCTTCTTAAATATATAAATTTTGGCAAATTTTCAAGCTATTGCAGAGATGGTAGTTAGGGATAAGGGGGATTCAGACACTTTGGTTTTCATTTTTGTTGCTTGGGGGAGCACAGAGAAAAACATTAGTAGAAATGTAATTATATGAAATGGTCATTTTAGTGCTCTTTACAGTTTTCATTTCTTTATGAGACAGCATGATACAGAATGAAAACAGCCCTAGCTTCAGAATCAGGATTGATCTGGGTTTCAACTCATTTCAATTATTGCATATACAACCATGGCCAACTGTAAACTCTCTGAACCTCCATTTAGTCCTTAATAAAATGAAATGTCTAATATTTTTAGTATCGATCAATTAATAAGCAGTTATCAGGGACTTACTTTGTGCCCAGGCACTGCAATAAAGTCTAGGGGTATGACATATTATGAAGGCAGAATTTATGATTTCAAAGAAAATCATATATATGCCTGAATGGTTCAGAACCTCAGGATATAAGGAATTCTCTAAGTAGAAGGCAGAAGAATTAAAGCATTTATTCAATCTCCAAAGAAGCAGACCCACAAACCAGTGTCCGCAATTCGATATCCTGGCCAAAAGCTTCTAGGCCCAGTAAGTCTGCCTCACAAGAGTAACCAGGAGGTTACAGAAAAACATGATGATCTTAAACCAAATCATATTCGTGCTTCCCCCCTCCAGTAAGAAGATTACCCGTTGGCCTCAAGCCCTTGCTCAGCACTCCCAGGTTCACATGCATGTTAGCCCTGTTACTAGCAGCGCCCGCTTCTTCAGCTCCTCTGGCTTCGGCTTCAGCTTCGGCTGTAGCTGTCACTGTTGCTGTCGCTGGCTCCAACAAGTCTCAATCTCCAAGCTGTGTTCTCTCCTCTTATACAGTTTCAGACATCATCAAGTGTCATCTGAGCCACCAGAACTTAAACTTCTGTGATTGGCTCTGGGTTTAGCCCCTCCCCTTAGGACCCTGGGAGCTTCACACCCACATCAGCTTACTACCTAATTGGGGTTTAGGCCTGGGGCTTAGCACCTAGTAAGACTCAATGAAGTATACTGAATTAATCAAAGGAAACAAAAGCCAAACTCTTCAAGGGCACTTGGTTGAACTGAGTGCTAAGAGCCCATTTTGCTTACCAACACAAATGACAGAAATGAACAGTTCTGGTCCTCAAGGAGATTAAATTCTAATGGGCAATTATATACACATACATAAATGTGAGTGGGAGGGCACTCATAGCTGGCATAGGTGCAGTATTTAAACTGAGTCTCAAAGATTGTCAGAGATTCCAAAAGGTAGAGATAAGGAGGGAATGCATCGTGGTCTTGAGGAATAGCCAGTGCAGAGGTATAGAGATGTGTTCAATTATGGGAATATATGACTGGATCATTCAGTTAATGGAGGGGAGGGTAGATTTGTATAGATTTACACAAAGACTGGAAAAGAAGAAAATGGCCAAGTTGTATAGAGATTTAACTGTCAAACAGAGGCATTTATATTTGATCCCAGAGGTAATAAGGAGCCAGTAGAATTTATTGACCAGGGAAATCATATGCATATTTGAACCATTGCTTTAGGAAAATTACTTTATGTACCTGAGAAGATTATTGGGATTATTAAATCAAATTATATAATTACACAGACTACTATATAAATGTCAGTTACTAGTGTTTAATTCAATTATACACACATGCATATACATATACATGTATGTATACATACACATATATTCATGTCCATATGTCCATACATGTATGCACATATACATACAAATATATCTATACCTATAGATATATAGATTAGATAGATGGATAGATAGGAAGATAGATATAGATAGATAGATAGATAGATAGATAGATAGATAGATGATAGATAAAAATATGAAGTACTGTGTGATAGTGGAAAGAAAGTGGGCCTTCGACCCTGGAAGATCTGACTTCAGTTCTTGATACCTGACACACACATATTAACCTTTAAACTTGTTGTCTGCTCTTCAGATAATAAGAATACAACTTATCATTGGGCATTTATGTTAAGCCTTTAAAATTCAGTAGGATTTGTCAGAGCTTCTGCTTCTTTTGCATAACTTCCTGGAACTCAGGTTTACCTTCCATGCCATGACGAAAAAATAATGAAGGTTTTTTTAGTGTAAAACTATCCAAATAATGTTATATACAATTCCAATAATCCAAAGATGTTTACTAATGTAATTTGGGTTTGAACAGGTTTTTTAATCAATTTAATTATTCAATATTAACCAATAAACGTTTATTAAACACAATGCTAAGAGCTAAGGAAACAAAAAAAGGCAAAAGGCAGCCCTAACCTCAAGAAATTTACAAACTAATGAGGGAGACAACATGCAAACAAATATAAACAAAGCACTTTTATTGTGCCCACTGGAAATGCCTGTTCCATAGGCAACAAACTTCCCTTCATCTTAAATCTATTTCTCACCCACTCTTTCCATCTGCTAGCTCTTACTAAAATTTGTCTTTCCCATGATGACACAGCCTCCTTGGTTATCTTTTTCTAATACTGGCTGCATCTTCACTCATTCTCCTCAGTTCAATGGTCAAGGCAGGAGAACTGGTCCCCATACCTGCCCCCCCATTACCACTTCCTGATTCTCCCCCTTCCTTTCTCACTCAGTAATCTTTCTTCCTTTGTGGTTCAGGCTATTCATATCTATTACCCAATCAAAATCCTGGTATCTGTTGTCCATAGACTTCTAGGTCACTCCCCTTTCTTCCACAATGAGTTCAATATTTGATTTACAATTTTTCTCACCTCTTCAATTCCTGCCCTCCTAGTGATCTTCCACCTTACTCCACAACACACACTCTTCATTTCAGTGACACTGGCTTCCTGGCTGTTCCACGAACAAGACTCTCCATCTCTTAGTTTATTTAGATTTGCTGACCATATCGAAAACTGTATGTCTCTTTCTGTAACTTCACGTCTTCATCAGGAGGAAGGTAAGATGCTTTGGAGATATAGTTTGTCATTACTTTGATGAGAGTTCATACATCTTTCCATGTTGTTTTTTCTTTATCCTGGGGTTATCCTTGTATAATGGTTCTTCTTTACTCTACATCACTAAAACATTCCCAGAATTCTCAGAAATCATCTGGCATAATTTCAGTGCATGAATATTACATTGCATTCATATACCATAATTTCTTCAATTAACTGGTAGGCATTCACCTTGCTCTATGCGTTACGGAGCAGGAATTTTGCTTTGCTTGTGAATTTTGTCTCTACAGTATTATTCTCCTTCAGTCTTGTTTATCCCCTATTGTTTCCTGTTGAGTTTGATGTGGTTCTACACAAAATGATGTGTGTGTCTACTTGTTTATGTTCAGCTCTTCTTTAACTGGTCCAGCTGAGGTTTATTTGTTTCCTATTCCCTTTTCCTTCTTCCTCCATTACTGTACACACTTGCAAATCTTCTCCATTTCAATAAAAAGCAAATTCTTCCCCATCTTCCTTCTTTCTGCCCTAGTATTCTCCCTCCTCTGACAACTCTTCAAACACTCGGAAGAGAACCTATCTATCCTAGATCCTGTATTATTTATTTAGGTCTGTCAAAACACTTTGAAAAAATAAAAGTTCTGAAAGGATACTTGCTTCTTCTTCCCCATTAAAATATTAACAATAAATCATCATACAATACTTGTTTCAAGAAATTTACCTTTTTAGGATTTTCTTGGCTCCTGTTTTTGCATTTTGAATTTTCTACTCAACTCTCCATTAGCAATTCTTGAAAGTGTTCTCTTCCATCAAAGGTCATCTTCCCTTGGTAAATTTGTGCTTAGGTTTTAATCTTGTTTGTAAGGTTTTTGTTTTGTTTTGGAATACTATATTCAAAGATTTTCTCTCATTTATGTGAGAAATATGCTCAGTGTAGACAGAACCATGCTCACTATGAAGCCAGGAAAGTTCTCATTTTATTTTGTATTTACTCTACATTCCTACTGAATGCATAGCTCCCTAATGGAGTACACTTGCTCAGACAACTGCAGTGCTTTTGATGTTGTTCCCAATTCGAATTTCCTTGTTTGCTCTCCATTGGTTAGATGCAACCTCCTGAAGTGCCCACTTCATGTTCTCTTACTTGACATGTTCCCCCGCAAACAGCTCCTTAAGCATGCGTACAGGCTTTTGACCTTTTACCTGATCAGAAGCCTAGTTCTGCTAGGTCACAGCTCCGATTAGAACCAGTCACCTCTGACTTATATTCTGTTATCACTTAAAGCTGGGAGTACTGGATTTTGTGACAGAGTTGGGCTATGCTTTCAACTACACTTTTCAGTGTAATGGTAGTCTCTGCTGGGTCTTAACCTGGGTTACCTGGGCTCCTGGACTACCCTCTGCCTTCTTGGGTTAGGACTTCCTGCATCATTGAGGCTCAGATAGTTGGACCTTTAGAGCCATTTCAGAACAAATTATGATTAACCTCAAAAACTTGTAGTTCTGATTCCTCTTTCTGAATACAGTCATGCTTATACTAGTTGCAACTGCTCTTGTTTTCTTCCAGGGTCCCTGATGTAATTCTTTAACAAGTCTAATGCCTTCTCATGGGACTTTCAAATTTAATTTTTTGACAGGTACAAACTATTGTTGCCTACACATGCCTCTAGACAGTCTCTAGTCTTACTAGGAGGCAGTTGGGTTGTTTGCCACACCTGACACTGTCTTTGGTTTGCTGCCTCCTCTGCTATTGCCCATAGGACCTTGCTGACCTTGCACAGCCCTCCCTCACTCAAATCAAAGTCAACTGCAAGTCATGTCCTCATTTTCCTGATGTCATGATCCTCTATGAGAATGAAGGACAAATACAACCTGTGAGTATCCTCTCCTCTCCTCTCATCTCCTCTCCTCTCCACTCCTCTCCCCTCCTTTCCTCACTTCAGCTCACCTTAGGGTGCTCTACCCAAAGGAAGGTACATTTCGATGGCTGAAAGCTGCCTTCTTAACTTTGGGTTTACTGGCTAAATTTCTTTTTCAAAAATCAAGCCTTAAACCCAATTCACTCTGGAGCTCATAGATTGGCCAATAGGTCCCTGTCCTCCTAGTACAGAGTGAATGTAAATAGCAAATAATAACTGTTTCTCTTTTGGCCAGGAGCCCTGAGGGTCTTCACCTCCCAGTCTGATTTTTTTTAAAGTTTTGATTAAAGGAGCCATCCCTTGATAAACTTCTTAAAGAGGCCTATTCACTGAATGGGCATTACCTCATTTAGGCTTAGCCTAAAAGGGCCGGGGTCTCCCAATGCATCCTGGGCCATCTCCAGTCATCCTGGTGAATATCAGGTCACTGAACCCAGATGGTTCTAGAGGAGAAAGTGAGACTAGTGACCTTGCACAGCCCTCACTCACTCAAATCAAAGTCAACTGCAAGTCATGTCGTCATTTCCCTGACATCATCACCCTTTTCAAGAAGGAAGGACAAATGAAACCTGTGAGGCAACAGGCAAGGTTCTCATACAGTTCTGCAATAGGAAAAGTCTCTTCTTTTGGGTTTATTGGATTTCTTGATCATTATTTGACCTCATACAATTTTTAGATTTTTGTTGGGCCAGTATCTGCTTCTCTCCAGCAGGTCATCTCAAACAGAAATCAATGCAAGTAGCTGATTTTTAACATTACTTGTGGTTAGGGTGTCACAGGAATCTCCAGTTGGGTTTTGTGAATGACAAAATATTTTGAGAGGATTCATTAAAATACATGTATGTGAACCACATTCAAATCTAAATCAATTTCTTGTTAACATTGTATTCTCAGCAATATCTCCAACCATTTAACTACCTGGGAGAAGTTTCACTTAGTGTGTCTTAGTTTACTCAAGCTCCTTTTCTATTCCCAAACAGCAAATATGAGAACAAGGAAATTAAATGTTAAAGCTTCAATATTTGATTATTTTGTTAGGAAAATAAAACAAAACAAAAAGATGATGCTTGAACTGAATCACTTGGTCTTTTCCATTTTTTTCTCTCAGTTCAGAATACTTCTCTTTTAAAAGCCAGCATCCTCTTAAATATTCAGAAGGACTGAATACATTCAAATCCCAGTATGATCCTCACCCTGAGAGCTACTTGGCACAGTTAATACAATGCTGGGCCTGGAGTCATGAAGACTAGACTTCAAGTTTGGTCTCAGGTGCTTACTAGCTATGACCTGTCATTTAACCTCTGTTTACCTTAGGGGATAATGATAGTACCTACCTTGCAGGGTTGTTGTGAAAATCAAATGAAATAATATTTTAACACAGTGCCTGGCTGTAGTAGGTTCTATATAAATGTGTGTTCCTTACTTCCTTCCCTTGTGCTTTTGGCATTTTAAAAACTGGCTTTGTTTGACCACTACCGCCTCTAAGCCTGAAAATATAATTCCCTTTTCCCCACACTTACAGGCAATCCTTGACCTTATTTTAATGTGTTACTTTTGCAGCTGGTACTTACTTCCCTTTTTTCATTAAGTTTTGTGAATTTGGGGTTATTTCCTCAGCAGTGTTTTCAGCCTCAGGAATAAAGTTCTTTATTACAATATTTTAAGGTAACTTCTATTACATGTTATCTGCTTCCCTTCTGAGTGTGGAGATGAAAATAGGAAGGATAATACTTAATGTCAACCTTAGGATAAAGGGAAAAGAGGAGGAGTAAAGTCACCCTTAAAAGTTTCAGTTAACAAAACTGATAGAAAATGTCATTTACAGAGAGTGTCATTGTGATCTGAAATGATATCATCGATTACAATACCAGTGTCATCAGACAAAGAATTTAGAACTGAAACAGAACATTAGGCCAGCAGTTGTAAACATTCTTGTGTGCCACGGACTCCTGTGGTATCTGGTAAAGCTTATGGGCCCCTTCTTAGAATGTTTCTAAATGCAAAAAGAATATAAAGGAAATGGTTATATTGAAATGCAATAATCAAAGGATTTTTTAAAGTTCAAGCTTGAACCCAGATTAAGGGCACCGAAATGATCAGGTTGATTCATGTTTTTTTAATTGATCTTACTTATAATGAATTGATTTTGTCCTATACCTGCCTAAATCATGATTCTTTGTCTCCGAATTTAGTTCAGAAATTCAGTCATCCTGTAATGAGATAGGCTTAGAAATCTAGTTTCTTGGCCGAGATGGCAGCTGGAAAGCAGGGACTTGGGTGAGCTCTTGCCCAGGTCACTGCAAACACCTATAAAAATGGCTCTGAAAAATTTCTAGAGCTGCAGAACCCACAAAATAGCAGAGGGAAGCAGGGCTCCAGTCCAGGAAAGCCTGGATGGTCGTGGGGAAGAGTCTATCACATGAAGCCGGGAGCAGAATGGAGCACAACCCAGCATGGGCCACGCCAGGACCAACCACACCAGGAGCTGAGCAGAACATGGCACAGGGCCATGAACCATTGAGCTGTGGCAATTACCAGATTTCTCAAACCACAAACATCAAAGTCAACAGAGAAGGATAGTGGGTAGAACTGCTAGAACAGAGTGAAATTGGTTCCCTGTTGGCCCCAGCCCTGGGGGAATGGAAGTGGTGCAGTTCTGGAGCTGCTTCCAGCTGCTGTTGCTCCCAGCCCCAGGCCCCCCAGGTGGGAGGAATTAAGCAGCAGATCAGAAAGGGAGTGCAGAGCCTGCTTGGATCTGAGTGACAGTCTGGGTTGCTGGTCCTTGAGGAAGGAGGAGTGCTGGTGTGGCAGAGCTTGCTATGTAGATGTAACTCTGAAAATGGCAGCAAAAGGCCCCTAAAGCTTGGTACAAAGTACTCTCTACTCTACAAGTAGTCATACCTTTACAAAAAGCTCAAGGGTCAAGTAGTTGGCTGGGAACATGAAGAGGCAGTGAAAACGGACTCAGATTCAGACCCAGACTTTGGAATCTTTCTTTGGTGACAAAGAAGACCAAAACATACAGACAGAAGAAGTCATCAAAGCCAAAGAGCCTACATCAAAAGCCTCCAATAAAAACGTGAACTGGTCTCAGGCCATGGAAGAGCTCAAAAAAGATTTGGAAAAGCAAATTAGAGAAGTAGAGGAAAAAATGGGGAGAGAAATGAGAAGGATGCGAGAAAACCATGAAAAACAAGTCAATGACTGGCTAAAGGAGGCCCAAAAAATACTGAAGAAAATAACACTTTAAAAAATAGAATATCTCAAATGGCGAAAGAACTCCAAAAAACCAATGAAGAGAAGAATGCCTTCAAAGACAGAATTAGCCAAATGGAAAAAGAGGTCCAAAAAGACCATTGAAGAAAATACTACCTTAAAAATTAGATAGGAGCAAGTGGAAGCTAGTGACTTTATAAGAAATCAAGATATTATAAAACAGAACCAAAGGAATGAAAAAATGGAAGACAATGTGAAATATCACATTGGAAAAGCCATTGACCTGGAAAATAGATCCAGGAGAGATAATTTAAAAATTATTGGACTACCAGAAAGCCATGATCAAAAAAAGAGCCTAGACATCATCTTTCAAGAAATTATCAAGGAAAACTGCCCTGATATTCTAGAGCCACTGGACGAAATAGAAATTGAAAGAATCCACAGATTAACTCCTGAAAAAGATCCCTAAAAGAAAACTCTTAGGAATATTGTCACCAAATTCCAGAGCTCCCAGATCAAGGAGAAAACATTACAAGCAGCCAGAAGGAAACAATTATAGTATTGTGGAAACACAATCAGGATAACACAAGAAGATCTAGCAGCTTCAACCATAAGGGATGGAAGGGCTTGGAATATGATATTCTGGAGGTCAAGAGAGTTAGGATTAAAACCAAGAATCACCTACCCAGAAAAAACTGAGTATAATGCTCCAAGGCAAAATATGGATTTTTGATAAAATAGAGAACTTTCAGGCTTTCTCAATGAAAAGATCAGAGCTGAATAGAAAATTTGACTTTCAAACTGAGGAATCAAGAGAAGCATGAAAAGGTAAACAAGAAAGAGAGATCATAAGGTACTTCCTAAAGTTGAACTGTTTTTTTTTTACATTCCTACATGGAAAGATGATGTGTATAATTCATGAAACCTCAGTATTAGGGTAGCTGAAGGGAATATGCATATCTATATCTATATCTATATCTATCTATCTATCTATACATATACATATACATATAGACAGAGGGCACAGGGTGAGTTGAATATGAAGGGATGATATCTAAAAAAATAAAAACAAATTAAGGTATGAGAGAGGAATATATTGAGAGAGGGAGAAAGGGAGAGATAGAATGGGGTAAATTATCTCACATAAAAGTGGGAAGAAAAAGCAATTCTATTACAAGGGAAGAGGGGGCAGGTTGAGGGAGAATGAATGAATCTTGCTCTCATTGGATTTGACCTGAGAAGGGAATAACATACACATTCAATTGGGTATCTTATCCCACATGAAAGTAGGGGGGAAGGGATAAAAAGGGGGACAATAGAAGGGAGGGCAAATAGGGGGAAGAAGTAATCAAAAGCAAACACTTTTGAAAAGGGACAGAGTCAAGGGAGAAAACCTAATAAATGGGGACAGAATAGGAGTGAGGTAAATATACTTAGTCTTTCACAACATGACTATTTATGGGAGTGTTTTGCATAATGATACATGTGTGGCCTGTTTTGAATTGCTTGCCTTCTTAGGGAGAGTGGGTGGGGAGGGAAAATGGGAGAGAATTATAAACTCAAAGTTTTAAAAGCAGACACTCAAAAAAAGGTTATTTTGCATGCAATGGGAAAATAAGATATAAAGGCAATGAGGCATATGAATCTATCTTGTCCTACAAGAAAGTAAGGTGAAAAGGGATGTGGGAAGGGAAAGGGGGGTGATAGAAGGGAGGGCTGCCTGGGGAATGGGGCAATCAGAATATATGCCATCTTAGAGTGGGGGGGGGAGGGTAGAAATGGGGAGAAAATCTGTAACTCAAAATCTTGTGTAAATCAATGCTAAAAACTAAAAAATATCAAATAAAAAAAGAAATCTTGTTTCTTGTTAATCACTGTTCTATTCTTGTGTCAAGGAAATCTGTTACCCTTAAAGGATGTAGGTAGACACCAGGGAGTTTGGTCTGATATCATTACACCACCAAGCTATGCTTCAAGGTCTGATCTTTTATCCAAAAAAATCTAGTTTTCTATTTTGCTCCTTGCAGATGCAGCTGGACTTGAACAATCTATATTTTTGTCACAAGAGGGAAAGAGAGAGTTGTTGCCAGGCATCATTCTTAATTTCTATCCAATCATATGTTCTTCCATCTATGATGTTGGCTTTTCCTGCTTTCTGTACTCCACCAGGCTATAAAAGGGAGCTGTTTTCCTCATTTGGGGTCTTAGCTTTGCTGGAGAAGATGAGATCCTATTTATGGGTAAATTCATGCTTTACTAATAAATTAATAGTGCTTGGAGCTTTATGCCTCAGTCTACCTTAATTTTAACTAGTACAACACTTAATATAAACCTCTTCATTTTACTAATTAGGAAACTGAGACCCACAGAAGTTACCTGATAGACCCCAAATCATAAACCTTCTTAGTAAAGAAGCCTATATTTGGACCCAAATTTCCATTGCCTGACCATTGTTTTTATATTACACTGTATCCCCTCTCTGAAACTCTTTTCCCACTAAATGACATAGCACGTTGAGTTTTTTCTTAAAGAAATATACCTCTAGAATTGGAAGGGATTTTATGAGATCATCCATCCTAGGGATATTAACATTTAAGCAGCACAAAGACTTAAGATAAAGAATATAAAGACAAACTGTCAAGGCATCAATAAACAAGTATGCAAATTAGAGGCGAAAGGAATGAAGCTGTTCCCAGTCCCTGAAATCACACCCTATTCATAAGGCCAGGAAGATTTTCAGACATCAATCACACATGAGACATATGTAGAAAACTGAATAATCAAGAAGGGGTGGCCTAGAAAACATTTTAAAGCAAAACAATGCAAACTTAAACATCATAGATTCAGACTTTCAAGATGATATCATATAATCCTTTCATTTCAAGAGCTACAAGTGACTAGCATATGGACACACAGCTAAATCAGTAGAAAACTCAGGATTTGAACCCACGCCTTCTGAATCTAAACCTATTCCTTTCTAGAGGGTGTTCCTAAAGTCTGGACACATGGGCAAAAATGCATATTTTCAATAAATGAAATGAGTGAAATTTTTGTTTAATTGAAATATTAACAAATAACATCTTCAATATGATTTCCATCATTTGCGATGCAAAGGTTGATGCGCTTTGCAAGATTCAAATGAACTCGATGCAATTAACTCCACATTGCCATCAACTGCATATGTGTCCAGACTTTAGGAACACCCTGTACAATATCATGTTGCCTCCTGATTTAAATCCTTTAAAAGATCCCTCCATCATTTCTTTCTCTAACATACCTGTCCCTGAGGTCAAGAGATCCTGGAGGAATTGGTGCATTACTATTTTTCTAATCAGGTCCCTGAGCTCTAAGATTGTAAAATGAAAATACGTATGTCATAGTACCATCTTTCCCAAGGGTCATTAAAGATTAATTGTCTGATTCTATCTTCTGACCCTAGGAGCTTATAAGACCAGTTCCATATGGATTTTTATTTATTTGTTAAAGACAGCAAACAGTTTTCACCAACAAATTTGGAAAACTAGAAAGTGATAGGGCAGGCCCTCCTTATGTGTGAAGTACAGGCAGAGGTTACATCAATCATCCCTTTAGAGGAAGTAGGGTAAGTGTCTGGATTCCTCTTTTACTATCATTATCATAAAGGATTCAGGCTTGGGCTTTAGAC
Source organism: Trichosurus vulpecula (assembly GCF_011100635.1). Lineage (NCBI taxonomy): Eukaryota > Metazoa > Chordata > Mammalia > Diprotodontia > Phalangeridae > Trichosurus > Trichosurus vulpecula. Next base: position 161,919,067 of record NC_050574.1, on the reverse strand, counting down.
TTTGTTTATTTTGATCAACTTTCAGGGATGCCGGTTCCTCCTTAGGACAGAACAAGATCTTCCCTGGAGCATTTGGGCTTTAATATTTCACTACTATTTAAATCTTCCCGACTATTAAACCACTATGTAAGGCACCATGCTTCTTGACTTTCCCTATTTACAGAGTTTGCTTGGCACTTTAAAATCCAAGATTAACTAAGCCAGATGCCTAATTAGCTCCCCTTTCCTTTTGTCATTTCCAATCTAATTATATGCAACTGTTGCTTATTTTCATCCTCTGAACCATGCAATACCTCTACATATCCAAGGCATCAAGAGTGGGTGTTTTAGTATTTATTTACCAAAAAAGGTAATTCTCTGTTTGTATATCATGTACTTTGATGTATTTTTACATACCTACAGATTTAGAAGTAGTACATCAGAAGACATTTAGAAATACAAATAATGGAAAATTATCCAATCCCAAACTAGTATACTTGCTAATCTATTCTTTCTAGGTACCATTTCCCAGACCTAGTATAGATCATTATCTCTTGAGCAAAGGAATCCCATGTCATAGTGACCATTTGAACAAAGGCCTTGAAATACCATTAGGTTAATTTTGACATTTATATACCTCAACCTTCTAGACTGAGCATAGTAATGCAATCTCAAATTCAAGGCTTACTCTGAACCAACCAGGAAAACCCCCTCTTTTAATCATTTACTTTCTAACTTCTATTTTCTTCCATGCTCCTTGCCATAAAGAAAACAACAACAACATAAAACTGGTAGAAATTGTTTTGTTATTCTTCATTATTCAGTCATTTCAATCATTTCTGACTCTCTGTGACTCGGTTTAGGGTTTTCTTGGCCTACAGAAGTGGTTTGCCATTTCCTTCTCCAGCTCGTTTTACAGATGAGGAAACTGAGCAAACAGGATGAAGTAACTTGCTCAGGGTCACACAGCTAATAGATGTCTGAGGCCAGATTTGAGGTACACTATCTACTGTGCCACCTACCCAGAAATTGCTTTGCTGATATATTAAAAAAAATAATGCAACCAAACCTCTCCATTTTTAAACAAATTAAGTTTCTCTTTGATATTCCTACCCAATGATAGAGTTCTTGCCTTTGTGTATCCTGTCACTCTATGCTGCATCCTAATTATCCAGGTTTAACCCAGCTCTATTCTCCACTGGCAGCAAAACCCAAGATTAAAAAAATTAGATCTTAGTTTTGAACTCAGAATCCAATTATCCAACTGTTCATTTTGTTCTCCTTTATTCTTACCTCTGCCCTTGCATTATATCCTAGAATTAGAATAGTAGAAAATTATCACTCTAAAGGAACTTAAAAATAATTTAAACTAAACGACTAATTTCATAGATAATGAAAATAAGTCCCAATATATTTTGAGATGGTTGGCCTTTTGATTCCCTTCAAATCACAGACTCCCTATGATACCTAAAACAGTAATTTGCACAGTGTAGATGTTCAATCTATGTTTTGAATTGACTTTCTGCCAATTCAATGACTATCATGTCACAAGGCCAATGATCCTTATGACCTTCTAACAGTGTCTCATCTAGCCTATATTCCAGGTCTTTCTCTTTCTCTTCCTCTATATAAGAAAGTTCTCTCATTTTTATTTCTTTTTCCTTGCAGTGAAGGGCCTGTTGAAGAAATAATTCATCTATTTTCTACTTAGCTATTTGATCGAAGCATATTTCTTTATTGCCTCCTAAGATAGCTACAAGAGAGAGATTCATTATAGCTTCAAAAAGTGTGGATACAGTTGTGATACAAATGCTGAGAGACAAAGTTCCAAGCATGATCTTTTTATTAACAAGGCTAGCAATTGTCAATAAATGAGGTCAAGATACTCTCACTGACCAAAGACCCCTTGAGTTATAAATGATAGGACCTTTTTACAGTGATTAGCAAGATGATGGGGCAAAACCTTGAGAAACATAGGTGTGTTTTCTCCTGATCGGCTGGCTAGATGTCTCATTGAGGAGGTAGGATAAGTGTTATCTCAGCTCTTCCCCATTACATCAGAGATGAGATCAGTCCTCAGATGATGGGAGTGGTTCTCAGGTTTTACAGAGTAATCTGTAGGCATGGGAGCTGCCATAACAAGTTTTCAATTAATTAGATTGACATGTAGCACAACAGTTTTAAATTGGTGAGCTTCACCTTTGTGTTACTCAAGTTTTTCTGGAAAGTGGGTGATGGGTGAAGTTACAAGGGAGGGGGTACAAGTGAGAATGCAAGGGTCGAGTTACAGGGCACAAGAGTAGAATTGTGACTCAAGTGACCTGAGATTACCTGAGTGAACTTTCAAGAGAGAGGAATTTAGGCATATACAACAAAGGAAAATGTTAAATCTATGCTATTTTGATTGTCTTCATAAAATTGAATTAAAATCAATTTCCAATTACACAATACTGTGAACAAAGTTTCTCTGATTTGGTTGATCAAGGCAAAAGGTTTTTATAGTCTTAAGGAAGTAAAATCCTCCAAAGGGAAATAGAGCAAGATAGACATAGATGAAACTACAAAAAAATTGAAATATGAATTAATGTAGATGCTATCAATGGAAATATTTCAGCTGCACTACAGGGGCTTAGAAGCCCTGTCATGTTCACTGGGATATTCAAAGGAAAAGTAAATTATTAATGGATAATTAATTACTGCAAGTTGCACAAGCAAGCTAAAGAATCCTTTACATGTACTGTCTTAAGGCTGCAAGCTGTCCCACAGTCCTTTAGGACATTGATGCCCAATTTTCCTATAGTCTTCTAACGATATCTCATTCTGTAGACATAACAAAATAAGATGGACCTAGAGCCTGGTGACAAAAACCCCTACTTTATGCCTCACCACACTGTTTATTTGTGTCAAGTTCTTATTCATCATCATGATGCTAACATCTCCAATTCAATTCAATTTAATTCAGCAAGTTTCTCTCAAGTGCAAGACAATGGTAGGTACTAGGAATAATACCGTGAAAAAATGAGAACAACTCCTTTCTCAAGGACTTAATAGTCTACTTGGAAAAAAAAGTATGTACTCAGTAAGTCAAAACAAGCAAAAAAATACAAATTTGCTTTAGTGGAGGAAATACAAACAACATGGAGAATAAAGATGTCTTATTGAACAGATGGCATTTGAATGAAACTTTGAAGGGAGAGGAAGAGGAAGAGTGAGATAGAAAGACAGACATAGAGAGACAGAGAAATACAAAATAAAAGGGAAAACTTCTAGAGACAGGAGAGGGTGGGAACAAGGATGTGCAAGTAGAAAGATTAGTCTTGGCAGGGACAAGGACCACTTCTTTCTCAAAATGCTGAGGGAATGGCAGATTATTTGAAGGGAACTCACAACAGATATCCACTAATTTTTCAATAAGTACATGGTAAAGTTCTCAGTGGAGATAGGGGGAAGAGGATGTAGCATAAGTGGCTTAACGAGAAAACCAAAAGTTTGAAACAGACAGTGTGCAAAAATGTAATAGAATAGAAATGTAATAGAAGTGAGAGGGAGAGTTAGTGTGAAGCAGTGAGGGCTCCCCAAAAATTAGATTACATAAATTTATAGTGGATTTGGCTCTCAGTTATGTGACATCCTCTAATGACATTCAGCAGCAAGCAAATAAACATGGAACAGGTAAGTTTAGGGGTAACCCAGGTTCCCGAAAAGATGAGTGGTTATAAGAAAAAGTAGCACTGGATCTGAAGATAGAGCACAGCATAAAGTTGAACTAGTAACTATAAGGGCAATACTGTTAAATGAGAAAAACAAAGCCAAAGCAGGGATAATGCATTAAAATAGCAGGGGCAGGTAGGTGCTGCAGTGAGTAGAGCACCAGCCCTAGAGTCAGGAAGACCTGAGTTCAAATCTGGCCTCAGACCCTTGACATACTTACTAGCTGTAGAACCTTGGGCAAGTCACTTAACCCCAATTGCCCTGCCTTCCAAAAAAAAGAATTGAAATAGCAGAAAGTGATGAAGTAACTTTAAGTAAAAATGAAAAAAAAATGTATTTAGTCAAGGAAGAGATGAAAGATAAAAGATTTGAGATAAGAATTTCCTAGTTTTGGATAATGGAAGTTGAACCAGAATGGGTAATAATGCAATGAAGTATGTCACCTTACTTGGGTGTGGCTAAGGAGGAGTGAAGATATAATCATGGGACCTGAGAAAGCTGATGAAATAGAAGGCCAGTGTGTTTGAAAAGACATGAACATATATGGTGAAGCTCCAAAGTCTGAATGTCAATGTAGGGGCAGAAATGAAGACTGTAAATCAGATGATGAATTCCTTGAAAAAGAAAAAAAAATTATCTTGGGTTAAGCAGATCGTGATAAACAGGGTCTTGATCTGAGTGATATCTGTGAGGATAGAGTGTCAAAAGAGGAGAGATAGCTGTTTCAGTGGTAGAAAACGGATTTGGAAGTAACAATGAAGAGCAAGGAGTTTACCTGCTTCACCTTCTCTCCGGGTGTGTTGGCAGAGCATAACTGTATTCAATACTAGAGAAGGTAGTCAGTTTGTAGCAATATCCTCTGGTCCAAAACAGGATTCTGTGTGTTCCAGTCCATCTTCTGAAATGGCTATGCAGAGTAGTGGCTCACAGTAGTGACTGGAAAGGGAAATTCTGCCAGCTGACAGTAAAATTACTTAAGGTTTTTCTATAATTACTCCCTCACTGCCCTTCCTGAATCCCAACCTTATCATAAATAAAGACAAGGAAGTAAGACTGCCTCTTCCACGTACTCTGACACTCTTCTTATAGAACCATATTCCACACTTTTGTATTTATTACCTTCCATTGTCTGCCCTTGCTTCCCTCTTTTGTATATGTTCAAAAAAAATCTTTATTGGTTTCTGAGGCCCCAGTCTAATCACATTAGTCTCTCTAGACAATTCAATTTTCTCCCTTCCTTCATCACAACTCTTTCTTAGTGGCCTTAGAATTTCAATCTAGAGAATTTATGATTATCCCCGAATTGTTGATCCCCTTAGAATTTTAGGCCATTCCATGTGCCCTTTTTGTGAAACTTTAAAAAAAAAACTATTCTCTCCAAATCTAGGATACCTGTCTAACTATATCTGACTTTTCTCTCTTCTATCATATCATTATGATGGATGTCATGTGCTTAGGGAATTTCTGTGATTTCCACCCCTCCAACCAGTAACTGCCTGATTGAAAGAATTATATCAGAACAGAATTTCTCTCTGTCAATTCTATCTCTGAGATTCTGTGATTCTATGAACTCTGAACTTGATAAGCATTTTTTCCATAGATGTCAGAATAAAATAAGGGGGCTGTGATTCACATACACATAAAACATTAAAGAATCTCACTGAACCAGGGAAGTGACAGCACTTTGAATAGCAAAGATTTTTCTTTCCATATGGCATCCTTTGTTTGAGGTCGTGAATGGTATCTTAGAGATACAGAGATATTCCTTAACCTGGGGAAACAGAATATCAAGAGAATCCTGAATGGTATTTTGGCCGTGTGCTTTTCCTACAGGCAAGGTGAGATACTTTCTAATGTAACTCTTCTCTCCCATCCCTACAGATCTCTCTAGAGGAGAATGACTGCAGGAAATTATTCCACTGAGATTGAGTTTGTTCTTGTGGGATTAACAAATCAGCTAGAGTTCCAGTTTCCTTTTTTCTTTCTGTTCCTGTGTATTTATGTCATCACTGTATTGGGGAATGTGGGCATGATCCTATTGATTGTTGCCAGTCCTCCACTTCATACGCCTATGTACTATTTCCTCAGCAGTTTATCCTTTGTAGATTTCTGCTATTCCTCTGCCATTACACCTAAAATGTTGGTGAGTTTCCTAGGGAAGAAGAATACTATCCCTTATTTCAAATGTATGGCCCAGCTTTTTTTCTTTGTGGTCTTTGTTGTTGCAGAAGGATACCTTCTTACAGTGATGGCTTATGATCGCTATGTTGCTATTTGTAACCCACTGCTTTATAATGTGATCATGTCCTATCAGGTCTGCTCATTGATGGTAGCAGCTGCCTTCACTTTGGGCTTTATCTCAGCCATGGCTCATACAGGATTCATGATGAAACTCTCCTTCTGCAAGTCCCACATTATCAGCCATTACTTTTGTGATGTACTTCCTCTACTCAACCTCTCCTGCTCAAGCACCCGAATCAATGAGTTGCTGCTTCATGTCATTGCTGGATTTAATACCTTAGTGCCCACCATGGCAGTTCTTGTTTCTTATGCTTTCATCCTCACCAGCATTCTCCGCATACGCTCTACAGAAGGCAGATCCAAAGCCTTTGGCACTTGTAGCTCCCACCTCATGGCTGTGGTTATCTTTTTTGGATCAATCACATTCATGTACTTCAAACCACCTTCTAGTAAGTCTATGGAACAAGAGAAGGTTTCTTCAGTGTTTTATACAACTGTGATTCCTATGCTGAATCCCTTGATCTACAGTCTGAGGAATAAGGATGTAAAGAAAGCATTGAGGAAAGCTCTTAGAAGAAGGGAGTTTTGAGAAATGGTATTTACTATTAGAGAGAATAAGTGGATGGAAAGGTGGACTCTCTCAGTTTGTATTTCCCTATTTTCCTATAGCAATGACTTCTCTTTTGATAATACTTGTGTTTTCTCAAATGCTTTCCCATCTATTATCTCATTTTAGCTTTATAACATAATTAATCTGCAAGAATTATTATCCCTATTTCTTAAAACAGATAAAGTGAAGCCCCAAAAAGTTCTGTAAGTTACAATAAGTTACAGAACTTATTGAGGGTCACATAATAAATTAATAAGTGTTGAGCTAGAATTCACTTTTTGTCACATCATTATTATCATCGCCATGAGTAGCAACAACTTCATCATCAATAACATGTTTTTATCAAGTCAATACAATAAATATATATGTGTGTGTATATATATATATATGTATATATATACATATATATATATATATATATATATATATATATACACACACACACACATATATATATGTACCTAGGCATTGGTGGGAAGGGAAAATCCAAAGAAAAATAAAACAATCCTACCTTCAAGAAATCAATAATTTATTCAGGGAGTCAAGATGCAAATAAGAAAAAAATTAAGTAGATTGTTCTATAAGATTTTGCATGTGTGCCTTATACATTAAGAAAGTAAATTTCAAAAACCTCATTGAGAATCACAGGATCTCAATCTCTAAATTGGAAAGGACCTCAGAGCCTACATATCCAATACAGAATTGGAAAAAAAAATCCTTTTTACAAAATATTAAGCAAATTGGTCATTCAACCTTTACTTAAATACATCCAGTGGGGAGTAACCCACAACATATTCGCATAACTCATTCTTCTTCTGTATAGCTATAATTATTAGAAATATTTTTTCTTATATCAAGCCTAAATTTGCCACTTTACAACTTTTAGGCATTTCTCCTAGTTCCCACCTATGGACAAATGGAACAACATATGAAAGCCCTTTATATTTGAAAATTGCTATCATGTCCCCTTGAATTCTTTTCTTCTCCAGGCTAAACATTCCAAGTTTTTTTTTAAATGTGTCTTTGTACACTATGAAATAGGAGGGAGTATAGCTAAGACAGCAGAATGAAGTAAGCTATTTTGCTGAGTATTCCCAACATATTTCTCTAAACAATTTTTTAAAAACATATCTAAATGAATTCTGAATAGGCTAACCAACAAAAAATCACCATGAGTCATTTTTTTCTAGCTAAAGGGAGGTTAGGAGGATAGGAAATAGATCTACCAAAACTGGGAGGGGTCTGCCTTGGTGAAAACACCTTGGCTGTGAGCCTTGAAGCCAGTGACAGCAACTGTGGCAGGAGCAAGAAGGGCCTAGCACCCAGGGAGAGTAAGGGCCCTGAACATCTGATTAGAAAGAAATTACAGGAGTCCCTGTGCTAGTATTGGGTGTAGTATCAGGTACATTTGACAACTCCATTACCTGTTACTCATTTCCAGGGTGAAGAGGAAGGTTTGTAGTTTCAAGGGAGTAGGGGCCCTGGGTAAGGATCCAAGTGCAGACCAGGGAGGTAGTGGCAAGAACTCTACCCAGAACATACCTCCTTGGAAGCACTGAAAAATTACAGGTCTCTGGACCTTATTGTGAAAGCAGTAGGATACAAAAGTCAGAAGATTGAGCCAGACAACCGCTCACCCGCAACCACTAAAAGGGAACAAAACCAACCATAAAATGAAGCTCGCAGTCAAGAAATAGACTGGCGAAATGAGCAAACAACAACAAAAGAACCTGACTATAAAAGCTAATGAATTGGCAGGAAGCTCAAGACAAATTCAGAAGAAAATGAAAATTGAAAATTTTTATGAATGAAAGATCTCTATAAGTAAAGCCTCAAAGAAAACGTAGATTGGACACAAGCAAAATAATAATTCCTCAAAGAGCTTTAAAAAGAGTAAAAAATGTCTTTCAAAAAGTTAAAAGATGGTAGAGGAAAAATTGGGGCAGGGGGGAGTGAGTGCAAGACAAGAAAGTATGAAAAGAATTATCTTCATAAAAGAGGCACAAAAATACTGAAGAAAAGACTCCTTAAAAATAAGAATTGGATAAATGTAAAAAGAGGTACATATACCATGAAATGCAAGTTTTTCTTCTGATGCCTCATCATGTTGTGAAAATAATAAAAAGTCATTCTCCCTTGGACAAAGATATTTAAATGGAATGTATCCCTACAGTTCTCAGTTTACATAATCTGTCATTCTACTTACATTCAAGGACGTTCCAGATATATAGGACTCTCCAGTGACCCACTGGCATATTTAAATTAGATTTAAAGAATAATGAAGTACCCACATAAGAGTAGGACTTTAGTATAGGACTTGAAAAAATGAGATTCTGACCACAAGCAGGAGGGCCATTTAGCATAAATGAAGATTTATACCTACCTTTACCTAATCACATTCCCTTTCTAGAAGTCAGAAAAACTCTTGAGATTGTGATAGCTCCCTGTCTTGGATAGTGTAAGATAACTTTTGTAGAGAGGCAAAAGCTTGAGGAGTTGTTTGGTTTTTTTTTTTTTAATGAATCAATAGATTGAGGTATGATTAGGAAAAAGTAGAATACTCTTGACAGGTGGAGACATGCTATGAAATATGATGATTGCATAATTATAGAATAAAGGAGAAACCCAAAGCAGAGTCCTTAAATGACCAGGTAGATGGTGTTTTTGAGTCTCTGGCTACAACTAAAGTAGCTTTGAAAGAAATCTCCACTTCACTTGATATATCATGTGACACGGCCACTTCCTGATGAATCACTGACAGCTCTTAGAAAAGGTCAAGGATAGGGTGATGTAGAATATAGGATTTAATGCCATGGAGAGAGTGGGTCATTTCTATATACTTGGAACTATGAATGGCTACAGGCAGAGGGAAATAGATGATGAAATATAATCTGAATAATGATTACATGATCTTAAATAACACATAAGTTCTGAAGAATATTATAGCCAGAAATATTATACAGTGTCTCTATGTAAACGGCTGTGGTTATATAGTTGCCTGGGTGGAGGGATTGTTCACTGGTAGATATTTTTATGGACTCTAATATTGGCTCTATTTGTTTATATATGGAAGTTGACTTTTCCTTTGACATTTGTGAGCTTTTTGAGGTAGAGGGTCCAGAATGAAGGATATGAAAACCCTCCATCCTTATTTATGTATCAAGACACATTCAGAAGAAATCAGAACAACAGAAATGCCAAAGACCTTACCATGTGAAGACTGGTGGAAAGAACTAAGTATGTTTAGACAAAAAAAGAGACTTGGGGTGGGGGGATGGGAGAAGAAAGGAATATGATCAGCATTACAGCTATCTTCAAGTATATGAAAATACTGATCTATGGGAGAGGAGTTGGTTGTCTTCAGAGAACAGAAATAAAAACAATTGGTAAAATTGCAGAAATAAAAAAAATTAAACTCAAGATAAAAGAAAATTTACTAATAATTCAAGCTGTCCTAAAATGTAATGGACTGCCTCAGGAAGTCATGTTTCTCAAACAATGGAGATCTTTAAATGGAAGCTGAGTGCCAATTTCTTTGGGATGTTGTAGAGTTTATATGAACTTTGGGGCCTATTCCAATTCTGAGAGTCTATGATTCTAGGAAGTAGCAAATGTTCTATTACTTTGTTATTCACATGTTCAGTTCAACTTTCACTATTGAATTTGTATTCCTGTGTATTTTTTTTTCTTTTGAATACTTTGCTTTTAGTGGTTTACATCTTGGCTTGCTTATATCCTTTTTACTCTGAAATAAAACATATATTTGGATACTTAAGAATGGAATACACACAAGCACACACACATATACACATACACAAAAGTACACATATATACACATATATTTTATATGTGCACTTTCTCAAATAAAAAAATTAGTGGGTAGAAATCTCTGATTCTTTTGGTAGTCTCCCTGGCAACCACTAGGCAAATCGTATTTTATAGATTTTATTTTGTGGAGAAGGAGGAAGGGAGAAAGTGAGAGAGAAAGAGGACTAAAAGACAAAGAAAGAAGGGAAGGAAAAAAGGCATTAAGAAGGCAAGAAATGTGATCTCAATTATACTAATGAAATCATGCAAAACATTTCCATATTAGCCATGTTAAAAAAAGCAAGAAAAATTTTAAAAGTGAAATATTATGCTTCAATCTGCACTCAGATTTCATCAGTTCTCTCTCTCTGGAAGTGGCTAATATTTTTTCCTTGTCCTTTGGAATTATCTTAAATCATTTTTTATTTTATTGATCAGAATAATTGAGTCATTCACAGTTGATCATTGTACAATATTACTGTTACTGTGTACAGTGTTCTTCTGGTTCTGTTCACTTTACTTTGCATCAGTCCATATAAGTCTTCACAGGTTTTTTTAAACAATCTGCTCAGCATTTCTTATAGCACAATAGTATTCCATCACAATCATATACTAAAATTTGTTCAGCTGTTACTCTAATGATAAGCATCCCATCAATTTCCAATTTTTACTGCCATGAAATGAGCTGCTATAAATATTTTTATATGTATAGGTCTTTTCCTTTTTCTTTGATCTCTTTGGGATGCAGACCGCATACTGTTATTGCTGCATCAAAGGAAATGCACAGTGTTACAGCCCTTTAGGCATAGTTCCAATTCTTGTCCAGGTCTAATTGGACCAGTTCACAAATCCACCAACAGCATAGTAGTGTCCAAAGAACTATGGACACAGGTTCACAGTATCATACAGAAGGCAGTAACCAAAAATATCCCATAAAAAAGAAGGGCAAGAAAGCAAAATGGCTGTCTTATGAGGCTTGACAAATAGCTGAGGAAAACAGGAAAGGGAAAATAAAAAGAGAAAATGAGATTCTCAATTGAATGCAGAACTCTTGAGTATAGCAAAGAGAGATAATGTTTTCTTAAATCAACAATGAAGAGAAATAGAAAAAAAAATAATAGGAAAGGAAAGACAAAAAATCTCTTCAAGAAAATTAGAGATATCAATGGAACATTTCAAGCAAAAAAATGGACATGATAAAAGACAAAAATAAGATTTAGCAGAAACAGAAGAGATTAAGAAGTGGTGGCAAGAACATATGAAGAGCTATATGAGAAAGTTGTTGACATTACCAAAAACCACAAAGATGTGGTTTCTGATCTAGACATCCTGGAGAATGAAGTCCAGCAGCCCTTAGAAAGCATGGCATACAATAAGGCTACAGGAGTTGACTGAATTCCAGCTGTGCCAGTTAAAATCCCAAGACACAATGCTGTTAAAGTGTTGCACTCAATATGCCAAGAAATTTGGAAAAGTCATCAATGGCCACTGGATTAGAAAAGATCAGTTTATATCCGAATCCTAAAGAAAGGTGATGCCAAAGAATGTTCAAATTACTAAACAATTGGGCTCATTTTATATATGCCAAACATTATACTTAAGATTCAGCAACACAGAATGCAGGCATATGTGAAACAAAAATTACCATAAATGCAGACTGGTTTTCAAAGAGACAGAGGAACAAGAAACCAAATTGCTGACAATTGCTTGGTTATGGAAAAAAGCAAGGGAGTCACAGAAAAAAAACATATACTTCTGATTCCTTGACTACACTAAAGCTCTTGACTATGTGGGTCTGAACAAAATTTGGCAAGTCCTGAAAGAGATAAGAATACTATATCATCTTACTTGTCTTCTGTATACAGATCAAGAAGCAACAGTTAAAAGAAAACATGAAACAACTGATTGGTTTAAGATTGGGAAAGGAGGATGACAAGGCTGTTATATTATCACCTTATTCGTTTAACTTATATGCAGAATACATCAAGCAAAATGCCAGGATTGATGAATCAAAAGCCAGAATTAAGGTGGCAGGGAGAAATATCAACCATCTCAGATATGCAGATGATACAAACCTGGATGGCAGAAAGTGAAGAACTAAGAAGGCTTTTGATGAAGTTGAAAGAGGAGAGTGCAAAAGCTGCCTTGAAACTTAAAAAATGAAAATCTTGGCAACTGGTCCCATGAATTCCTGGCAAAGAGAGAAAATAATGGAAACAGTGTCAGTTTTTATATTTCTGGGTTCAAATATCACTGCAGATGGTGATTGTAGCCATGAAATTAAAAGATTCTTGCTCCTTGGAACAAAAGCTATGAGAAATATGGACCGCATACTAAAAAGAAGAGACATCGCCTTGCTGACAAAGTCTGTATAGCCAAACCTATGATTTTTTCTAGTAGTAATCTATGGCTACGATAGACTATAAGGAAAGCTAAATGCCATAGAATTGATGTTTTCAATTGTGGTGCTAGAGAAGACTTTTGAGTCTCTTAGACAGCAAGGATATCAAATAACTCAATACTTAAATTAATTCAGACTATTCATTGGGAAGGATAAATACTGAAGCTGAAAAGACTTAAATTTTTGGAATACGAATTCATTATTTTAGAGGGGCAGAGCCAAGATGGCCACGTGAAAACAATGTCTTACCAGAGCTCTCTCAGAAACTCTATCAGATACATGTAAAACAGTGAATCTGAGCTGATTTGAGAGTGTTAGAAACCACAAGCAGTCTGAGCGGGGCAAATTTCCAAGCCAGGAGAGTCCTAAAGTCTGACGGGATGAATCTGTAGCCTGGGAGAGTGCTCGGTGTGCAAAACTGCTCCAGACAGCACCAAAGTGGAAGCAGCTGCTGAAAGCGAGACAGGCTGGGAGAAAGCTGGGCACCTGAAATCAGCAGAGATCCCCAGGCCTCCTGATGGGAGTCTGTAGAAGGGACGAGAGGCATCAGAGTATTGCCACCGGCGGTGAGATATCAACTCCTGAGGCTTGTAGCCCAAAGGTATGAAATGTGTCTTCTTGAACTTCCAGGAGACATAATGGCCAGGTAAATGGCTCTAATCCCCCCACCCCCCAACCCTGACCCAGAGAATTCCTTGGAAAAAATGCTGGGATAGAGGAGACAGAAATGGGGCTTCAGTGGCCGAGCAGTGGGAGTTACGGAGTCCCAAAGGGGCAGAGCCAGGAGGGGTCAACACCAGGACTCCAGACATACCCTTGCTTCCCCAGGGGAAGAGGCATACAACAGCACAAACAACAAACAGCTGAGACCATTGCTGAAGAGCAACAGTGCTGGATAGTAGCCCCAGGGAAAGAGGAGACTTCAGGAAGACAGAACCCTCCCCCTCACCTCAGGAAACTGAAAGCTATAATACACAAAGCCAATAACTTGACTCACAGTCCCCAGAATAAGAAAGCTGGGAGAGAGAGCCCTGAGCCTCAAAAGGAGAAATTCACTGTAAAGCTAGGGAAAAGCTAACCAACATGAAGAAAAACACACACACACACACACACACACACACACATAAAAAAAAAAAAGACAGAAGATGGCAGCTGGAAAGCAGGGACTTGCATGAGCTTCCTGCCAGGTCCCTCCAAAAACCTATAAAAATGGCTCTGAACAAATTCTGGACTGCAGAACCCACAAAATATCATATGGAAGCAGGTATCCAGCCCAGGACAGCCTGGATGGTCGCTGGGTGAGGCCTATGGCTCACAGAGCAGAGGGGAGCGGAGCCCAGCGTGGGTGGCGACAGGACCAACAAGACCAGAAGCCAGGGGGAACAAGCCCTAGCACCCTGAATCAGTGAGGTGTGGCACTTACCAGACTTCTCAAACCAAAAACATCCAAGACAACAGAGAAAGTTAGTGGGAAAAGCTGCTGGGGACAGAGTGAAAGGAGTTCATGGTTTGGCCAGCTCCTCAGGGGCAGCTGGGATGATGCAGCTACAGAACTATAGCTGCAGTTGCTTTTGGCCCCAGGCCCACATGGGGGAGGGAATTAAGTGGCAGATCAGAGTAGGAGTGTAGAGCCAGCTTAAGATCTGAGTCAGGTCCAGGTTGGTGGTTCTTGGGGAAGGAGGAGTGCTGGTGTGGCACAGCTGGCTGTATAGAAATAGCTCTGAAAATGACAGCACACCCCCTCAAGCTTGAAGCAAAGTACTCTTCACTCTACAAGCAGTCATATCCCAATGAAAAACTCAAGGGTCAAGTAAGTTGGCTGGGTACTTGGCCAGGCAGTGAAAATGCACTCAGATTCAGTTTCAGACTTTGGAATCTTTCTTTGGTGACAAAGACGACCAAAACATACAGCCAGAAGAAGTCAACAAAGTCAAAGAGCCTACATCAAAAGCCTCCAAGAAAAAACATGAACTGGTCTCAGGCCATGGAAGAGCTCAAAAAGGATTTGGAAAAGCAACTTAGAGAAGTAGAGGAAAAATTGGGAAGAGAAATGAGAATGATGTGAGAAAACCATGAAAAACAAGTCCATGACTTGCTAAAGGAGACCAAAAAGAAATACTGAAAAAAATATTGAAGAAGACAACACCTTAAAATAGACTAACCTTAGAGATATGGATGAATATCTACAAAAACATAAACTGCCCAGGCTAACAGAGAAGGAAGTGAAATTTCTTAATGACCCCATATCAGAAAAAGAAATTGAGCATGCCATCAACGAACTCCCTAGGAAAAAATCCCCAGGGCCAGATGGTTTTACATGTGAATTCTATCAAACATTTAAAGAACAACTAATTCCAATACTTTGTAGACTATTTGGGAAAATAGGTGAAGAAGGAGTCCTACCAAATTCTTTTTATGACACAAATATGGTACTAATACCCAAACCAGGTAGAGTTAAAACAGAGAAAGAAAATTATAGACCAATTTCTCTAATGAATATTGATACAAAAATTTTAAATAAAATATTAGCAAAAAGATTGCAGGAACTCATTACAAGAATAATACACTATGACCAGGTAGGATTTATTCCAGGAATGCAAGGCTGGTTCAATATTAGGAAAACTATTAGCATAATTGACCATATCAACAACAAAACTAGCAGAAATCATATGATCATCTCAATAGATGCAGAAAAAGCCTTTGATAAATTACAACACACATTCCTATTAAAAACACTAGAAAGCATAGGAATAAGTGGAACCTTCCTCAAAATTATAAATAGCATCTACCTAAAACCATCGACAAGCATTATTTGTAATGGGGATAAACTTGATGCATTCCCAATAAGATCAGGGGTGAAGCAAGGATGTCCATTATCACCCCTATTATTCAATTTGGTACTAGAAACATTAGCTGTAGCAATAAGAGAAGAAAAAGAAATTGAAGGAATTAGAATAGGAAAAGAAGAAACTAAATTATCACTTTTCGCAGATGATACATTGATTTATCTAGAGAATCCTAGAGAATCAAGTAAAAAACTACTTGAAATAATAAACAACTTTAGCAAAGTTGCAGGATATAAAATAAACCCACACAAATCCTCAGCATTCCTATACATTACTGGCAAAGCCCAACAGCAAGAGATAGAAAGAGAAATCCCATTCAAAGTTACTGAAGGCACTATAAAATATTTGGGAGTCTATTTGCCAAGACAAACCCAGGGCCTATATGAACATAACTATGAAACACTTTTCACACGAATAAAATCAGATCTAAATAAATGGAGAAATATCAGTTGCTCATGGTTAGGCCGAGCTAATATAATAAAAATGACAATTCTACCTAAATTAATCTATCTATTCAGTGCTATACCAATCGAACTACAAAAAATTTTTTTTACTGAGCTGGACAAAATAATAACAAAATTCATTTGGAAAAACAAGAGGTCCAGAGTATCTAGGATATTAATGAAAAGACATGCTAGAGATGGTGGCTTAGCCACACCAGATATTAAACTGTACTACACAGCAGCAGTCATCAAAACTGCCTGGTACTGGTTAAGAAACAGGGGTGTGGATCAGTGGAATAGGATAGGTACACAAGTAGGTGAAATCAACAAGTTTAGCAATCTACTCTTTGATAAACCCAAAGAGGCCAGCTTCTGGGCTAATAATTCACTATTTCACAAAAACTGTTGGGAAATTTGGAAAATGGTAGGGCAAAAACTGGGCATAGACCAATATCTTACACCATATACCAAAATAAAGTCAAAATGGGTTCATGATTTAGGAGTAAAAGCTGATACTCTAAGTAATTTGGGAAAGCAAGGAATAGTTTACTTATCAGATTTGTGGAAAAGTAAAGAATTCATGACCCAACAAGAGATAGAGAGCATTACAAAATGCAAAATGGATAATTTTGATTATGTCAAATTGAAATGTTTTTGTACAAAAAAAGACAATGCAACAAGAATTAGGAGGGAAGCAGAAAATTGGGAGAAAATCTTTGCAACTAGTATCTCTGATAAAGGCCTCATCTCTAAAATATACAGGGAGCTGAGCCAAATATATAGGAATACAAGCCATTCCCCAATTGAGAAATGGTCAAAGGATATGAACAGGCAGTTTTCAGAGGAAGAAATTAAAGCTATCTACAGGCATATGAAAAAATGCTCTGGATCACTACTGATTAGAGAAATGCAAATCAAAACAACTCTTAGATACCACATCTCTCCTGTCAGATTGGCTAAAATAACAAAACAGGAAAATGATAAATGCTGGAAAGGATGTGGGGAAATTGGAACATTGTTGCATTGCTGGTGGAGTTGTGAGCTGATCCAGCCATTTTGGAGAGCAGTTTGGAACTATGCCCAAAGGTCTATAGATATGTTCATACCCTTTGACCCAGCAATACCACTTCTAGGGTTGTATCCCAAAGAAATCACACAAGCCGGAAAAGGACCCATATGTACAAAAATATTTATAGCAGCTCTTTTTGTGGTAGCCAAGAATTGGAAATCAAAGGGATGCCCATCAATTGGGGAATGGCTGAACAAGCTGTGGTATATGAAGGTGATGGAATACTATTGTGCCATAAGAAATGGGGATGATGCAGACTTCATAACAACCTGGAAAAACCTACACGACATAATGCTGAGTGAGCGGAGCAGAGCCAGGAGAACGTTGTGCACAGCCACAGATATATGGATTCCGTGAGGACCAACCCTGACATACTGCGCTCTTCTCAGCAACCTAAGGGGCAAGGACTACTCCAGGGGACTCACGATGCAGAATGCTATCTTCATCCAGAGAAAGAACTGTGAAGTTTGAATACAGATCGAGGCGCACTACACGATCGCCTTTTTTTTTGCTTCTCTTTTGTTTTTGTGGGTTGTTTTTTTTTGCGGGGGGTCTGTTTCTTCTTTCTCATGATTCATTCCATTGGTCAAAATTCTTCTCCACGACTTGACTAATGCATAAATTAATTCAATGCGAAGTTATACATGACAGTTATATGAGATTCCATGCCGTCTTGGGGAGGGAGGGGGGAGGGAGGGAAGAAAATCTGGAACTCAAAACTATGTAGAACCGTGTGTGGTAAACTAAAAATAAATAAAGAAATTAAAAAAAAATAGACTAATTCAAATGGCAAAAGAGCTCCAAAAAGCCAATGAGGAGAATGCCTTCAATGGCAGAATTAGCCAAATGGAAAAGGAGGTCCAAAAGACCACTGAAGAAAATACTACCTTAAAAATGAGATTGGAGCAAGTGGAAGCTAGTGACTTCAAAATATTATCAAACAGTACCAAAGGAATGACAAAGTGGAAGACAATATGAAATATCTCATTACAAAAAACACTGATCTGGAAAATACTTCGAGGAGAGATAATTTAAAAATCATTGGACTACCTGAAAGCCATGATCAAAAAAAGAACCTAGACATCATCTTCCAAGAAATTATCAAGGAGAACTGCCCAGATATTCTAGAGCCAGAGGGTAAAATAGAAATTGAAAGAATCCACCAATCGCCTCCTGAAAAAGATCCCAAAAAGTAAACTCCTAGGAATATTGTTGCCAAATTCTGGAGCTCCCACATCCAGTTGAAAATACTGCAAGCATTCAGAAAGAAACAATTTGAGCATTGTGGAAAAACAGTCAGGATAACACAGAATCTAGCAGCTTCTACCTTAAGGGATCGAAGAGCTTGGAATACAATATTCTGGAGGTCAATGGAGCTAGTATTAAAACCAAGAATCACCTACCCAGCAAAACTGAGTATCATACTCCAAGGCAAAATATGTACTTTCAATAAAATACAGGATTTTCAAGCTTTCTCAGTGAAAAGACCAGAGCTGAATAGAAAATTTGACTTTAAAACACAAGAATCAAGAGAAGCATGAAAAGGTAAAGAAGAAAGAGAAATCATAAGGGACTTACGAAAGCTGAACTGTTTTCTTTACATTCCTACATGGAAAGATGATGTGTATGATTCATGTGACTTTAGTATCATAGTAGCTGAAAGGAATATGCATATATATATGCATATATATGCATATATATGTATATGTATATATACTTATGTATATATACGTGTGTGTATGTATATATATATATATATACATATGTGTGTATGCAAGTATATATGCAGGTGTATATGTGTATATATATATATATATATATATATATATATATATATATATATATATATATATATATATATATATATATAGACAGAGGCCAGAGAGTGAGTTGAATATGAAGGGATGATATCTAAAAAAATATTAAATCAAATTAAGGGATAAGAGAGGAATATATTGAGAGAAGGAGAAAAGGAGAGATAGCATGGGGTAAATTATTTCATGTAAAAGTGGCAAGAAAAAGTGGTACTGTAGGAAGGGAAGAGGGGGAAATTGAGGAGGAATGAGTAAATCTTGCTCTCAGCAGATTTGACCTGAGGAGGGAATACTATACACACTCAATTGGGTATCTTACCCCACAGGAAAGAAGGAGGAAGAAGATAAAAAAGGGGGGACAGTAGAAGGGAGGGCAGACAGGGGGAGGAGGTAATCAAAAACAAACACTTTTGAAAAGGGATAGGGTCAAGGGAGAAAATTCAATAAAGGGGTATAGGTTAGGAAGGAGCAAAACATAGTGAGTCTTTCACAACATGAGTACTGTGTAAGTGTTTTACATAATGATACTCATGTGGCCTATGTTGAATTACTTGCCTTCTTAGGGAGGGTGGGCAGGGAAGGAAGAGGGGTCAGAATTTGGAACTCAAAGTTTTGAAAACAGACGTTCAAAAACAACAAAAAAAAAGTTTTTGCATGCAACTAGGCAATGGGGTGTAGAAATTTATCTTGCCCTACAAGAGCAGAAGGGAAAAGAGGATGGGAGAGGAGTGGGGTGACAGAAGGGAGGGCTGATTGGGGAATGAGGCAACCAGAATATATGCCATCTTGGAGTTGGCAGGAGGGCAGAAATGGGGAAAAAATTCGTAATTCAAACTCTTGTGAAAATCACTGCTGAAAACTAAATATATTAAATAAATTAAATAAAATTTAAAAAAAAAACAAAAAAAAGACCATTGATTCTTTTTATGGAGACAGGCATGATCAAAATACCAATTTGGAAGAGGATAGCAGTGACACTACACCCACATCTGATACCTCAAAAGGGAATGAGAACAGGTGTCAAGCCCAAAAAGTGTTACTGGAAGAGCTAAAGGAGGACTTTAAAAACCAAACTAGGGAGGTAAAAGAAAAAATGAAAGAAAATGGAAAAAAATCCACTGATGAAATCAAGTCCTTAAAGAATAAGATTGGCAAAATGGCTATAGCGATTCAGAATCTAAATGGAGAAAATGACACCCTGAGAGGTAAAATCAAACAATTGGAAAAGGAGACTCAAAAGCAAAATGAAAACAACAACTCATTAAAAATTAGAATTGAGCAAGTGGAAGCTAATGACTCTATGAGGCACCAAGAAGTAATAAAACAAAATGTGAAGAATGAAAAAATAGGAAAAAAATGTGAAATATCTGATTAGAAAAACAACTGACCTGGAAAATAGATCCAGGAGAGACAATTTAAGAATTATTGGTCTACCAGAAATCCACGATGAAAAAGAGCCTTGACAGTATCTGCAAGAAATTATCAAAGATAACTGCCCAGAGGCCCTAGAACCAGAGGTTAAAATAGTCATTGAAAGAATCCACCAATCACCCCTTGAAAGAGATCCCAAATTGAAATCACCAAGAAATATTATAGCCAGATTTCAGAATTATAAGGTCAAGGAGAAAATACTGCAAGCAGACAAAAAGAAACGATTCAAATATCGTGGAACTATAGTAAGGATCACACAGGATCTTTCAGCTTCTACATTAAAAGACAGGAGAAATTGGAATATGATATTCAGAAGGGCAAAGGAGCTGGGACTACAACCAAGCATCAATTATCCAGCAAAATTAAGCATAATTTTTCAGGCAAGGAGATGGACATTCGACGAAATAAAGGAATTCCAGACCTTCCTGATGAAAAGGCCAGAACTCAACGGAAAAGTTGATTTTCAAATGCAAAACTCAAGAGAGACATAAAAAGGGAAACAAGGGGAAAAATCCCCACAAACCTTATTAATCAATAAAGGCCAATTATTCACATCTCTATATTTGATCATATCATCTTATGTATGATATGTATATGTCAATCTTGAGAATAGTACAGGTATCTTGACAATTGAAAGGAATCCACATAGACTGTGGATGTCTCAATAAAATAACTGACATAATGATAAAAAACATAATTAAGAGATGTAAAAGGAGGGTTATGGGAGAAGAGGTAAGGAGGTAGTAGAAAAGGGTAAATTACATCAAATGAGGAGGCACAAAAACACATTATAATAGAGGGAAAGAAGGGAGGGAGAAGAAATCCATGGAAAAGGGAGTGGGATGATCAGAAGGGAGGGAAGAAGTAGCAAGTGGAAAACAGTAAAGATAAAGGAAGGGAATCAAGAGGGAGAGTAAACTGAGGAAGGCGGCAGTCAAAACAAAACTCTGTTGAGGAGTGGAAGGGGAAAGGGAGAAATAAAAGCATAAACGGGGGGTAAATAGGATGGGGAAAAAGACACAGATAGAAATCATAACTGAATATGAATGGGATGAACTCTCCCATAAAACAGAAGCAGAGAGCAGAATGGATTAAAAACCATAATCCTACAATATGCTGTTTACAAGAAACACATTTGAAACAGGAGGATACACACAGGGTAAAGGTAAAAGGCTGGAGTAAAATATATTGTGCTTCAGCTAAAGTAAAAAAGCAGGTGTAGCAATCCTAATCTCAGACAAAGCAAAAGTAAAGATAGATTTAATTAAAAGAGATAAAGAAGGACTCTATATCCTGCTGAAAGGCATCATAAACAATGAAGCCATATCACATATGCATCAAGTGGTATGGCATGCAGATTCTTAGAGGAGAGGTTAAGGGGGTTACAGAAAGAAATAGACAGCAAAACCATAACAATGGGAAACCTCAACTTCCCCTCTTTGAACTTGACAAATCTAACCTCAAAATAAATAAGAAAGATGTTAAGGAGGTGAATAGAATTTTGGAAAAGGCAGATATGATAGACCTCTGGAGAAAACTGAATGAGGATAAAAAGGAATATACTTTCTTCTCAGTAGTACATGGCACATACTCAAAAATTGACCATGTAATAGGGCAAGAAAACCTCACAATCCAGTGCAGAGAGGCAGAAGTAGTCAAAGCATACTTTTCAGATCATTATGCAATACAAATTATCTGTAACAAAGAACCATGGAAAAATAAGCTAAAAATTAATTGGAAACTAAATAATCTAATTCTAAAGAATGAGCGGGCCAAAGAACAAATCAGAGAAACTATTAATAACTTCATTCAAGAGAATGACAGTAATGAGACAACATAGCAAAACTTATGGGATGCAGCAAAAGCAGTTCTTAGGGGAAGTTTTATATCCCTAAATGCTTCCATGAATTAAATAGAGAAAAAGGAGGTCAATGAATTGGGCATACAACTGAAAAATTTAGAAAAGGAACAAATTGAAAATACCCAATTAAATATCAAATTAGAAATACTGAAAACCAAAGGAGACATTAATATAACTGAAACCAAGAAAACTATTGAATTAATAAATAAAGAGCTGGTTTTATGAAAAAACCAATAAAATTGATAAACCATTGGTCAATTTGAGTAAAAAAAAGAAAGAAGAAAATCAAATTACCAGCATCAAAAATGAAAAGGGTGAATTCGCCTCTAATGAAGAGAAAATCAAAACAAAAATTAGAAATTATTTTGCCCAATTTTGTGCCCATAAATTTGACAACCTTAGAGATATGGATGACTTTCTATAGAGACATTAATTTACCAGGGTAACAGAAGAGGAAGTAAAATTTCTAAATGACCCCATCTCAGAAAAAGAAATTGAGCAAGCCATCAATGAACTCCCTAGGAAAAAATCCCCAGGGCCAGATGGTTTTACATGTGAATTCTATCAAACATTTAAAGAACAATTAATTCCTATACTTTGTAGACTATTTGGTAAAATAGGTGAAGAAGGAGTCCTACCAAATTCTTTTGATTACACAAATATGGTACTAATACCCAAACCAGGTAGAGTCAAAATAGAGAAAGAAAATTATAGACCAAATTCCCTAATGAATATTGACGCAAAAATTTTAAATAAAATATTAGCAAAAGATTACAGCAACTTATCACGAGAATAAAACAATATGACCAGGTAGGATTTCTTCCAGGAATGCAAGGCTGGTTCAATATTAGGAAAACTATCAGTATAATTGATCATATCAACAAGGAAACTAGCAGAAACCATATGGTTATCTCACTAGATACAGAAAAAGCCTTTGACAAAATACAACACCCATTCCTATTAAAAACACTACAAAACATAGGAATAAATGGAGCTTTCCTTAAAATTATAAACAGCATCTACCTAAAACCATCAACAAGCATTATTTATAATGGAGATAAGCTAGATGCATTCCCAGTAAGATCAGGGGTGAAATAAGAATATCCATTATCATCCCTACTATTGAATTTGGTACTAGAAACGTTAGCTGTAGCAATAAGAGAAGAAAAAGAAGTTGAAGGAATTAGAATAGGCAAAGAAGAAACTAAATTATCACTTTTTGCAGATGATATGATGATTTCCTTAGAGAGTCCTAGAGAAAAGGGAAAAAACTATTTGAAATAATAAACAACTTTAGCAAATTTGCAGGATATAAAATAAAGCCACATAAATCCTTGGCATTCCTATACATTACCAACAAAGGCCAACAGCAAGAGAGAGAGAGAAATTCCATTCAACGTTACTGTAGACACTATAAAATATTTGGGAGTCTATCTGCCAAGACAAACCCAGGGCCTATATGAACATAATTATGAAACACTTTTCATGCATATAAACTTAGACCTAAATAAATGGGAAAATACCAGTTGCTCATGGTTAGACTGAGCTAATATAATAAAAATGACAATTTTACCTAAATTAATCTATCTATTCAGTGCCATACCAATTGAACTACCAAAAAATTATTTTACGGAGATGGATAAAATAATAACAAAATTCATCTGGAAGAACAAGAGGTCTAGAATATGTAGGGTATTAATGAAAAGAAATGCTAGGGAAGGTAACCTAGCCATACCAGATATTAAACTGTACTATAAAGCAGCAGTCATCAAAACTACCTGGTACTGACTAAGAAACAGAGTCATGGATCAGTGGAATAGGATAGGTACACAAGACACAATAGTCAATGACTATAGCAATCTACTCTTTGATAAACCCAAAGAATCCAGCTTCGGGGCTAAGCATTCACTATTTCACAAAAACTATTGGGAAAATTGGAAAATAGTAGGGCAGAAACTGGGCAGAGACCAATATCTCACACCACATGCCGAAATAAAGTCAAAATAGGTTCATGATTTAGGAATAAAAGCTGATATTATAAGCAATTTGGGAGAGCAAGGAATAGTTTAGCTATCAGATTTATGGAAAAGAAAAGAATTCATGACATGACAAGAGATAGAGAGCATTACAAAATGCAAAATAGATACTTTTGATTATGTTAAATTGAAATTTTTTTATAAAAAAAACCAATGAAACAAAGATTAGGAGGGAAGCAGAAAATTGGGAGAAAATCTTTAAAACTAGTATCTCTGATAAAGGCCTCATCTCTAAAATATGCAGGAACTGAGCCAAATTTATAGGAATACAGGTCATTCCCCAATTGAGAAATGGTCAAAGGATATGAACAGGCAGTTTTCAGAGGAAGAAATTAAAGACATGAAAAAATGCTCAAAATCACTACTGATTAGAGAAATGCAAATCAAAACAACTCTTTGGTACCACATCTCTCCTGTCAGATTGGCTAAAATGACAAAACAGGAAAATGATAAATGCTGGAGAGGATGTGGGAAAATTGGAACATTGTTAAATTGCTGGTGGAATTTTGAACTGATCCAGTCATTCTGGAGAGCAATTTGGAAATATTCCCAAAGGTCTATAAAAATGTTCATACCCTTTGACCCAGCAGTACCACTCCTAGGTTTGTATCCCAAAGAAGTCACACAAGGGGGGAAAAGGACCCATGTGTACAAAAATATTCATAGAAGCTTTTTTTGATAGTAGCAAAGAACTGGAAATCAAGGGGATGCCCATCAATTGGGGCATATGAACAAGTTGTGGTATATGAAGGTAATGGAATACTATTGTGCTATAAGAAATGAGGATGATATGGACTTCATAACAACCTGGAAAAATCTACACGATATAATGCTGAGTGAGTGGAGCAGAGCCAGGAGAACATTATACACAACCACAGATATATGTATTCTGTGAGGACTAACCCTGACAGACTTTGCTCTTCTCAGCAACACAAGGTGCAAAAGACAACTCCAAAGGACTCATGATGGAGAATGCTATCTACATGCAGTGAAAGAACTATGGAGTCTGAATGCAAATTGAGGCATACTTTATGCTCGCCTTTTTTTCCCTTTTTTTCTCTTTTGTTTTTGTTTTTGGGTTTTATTTTGGTTCTGTTTCCTCTTTCTCATGATTCATTCCATTGTTCATAATTCTTCTTTACAACTTGACTAGTGTGTTATACTTAGAAGATATATCGGATTCCATGCCGTCTTGGGGAGGGAGGTGGGGAAAGGAGGAAAGAAAACCTAGAACTCAAAATTTTGTAGAACCAAGTGTTGTAAACTAAAAATAAAAACTCTCAAAAAATAAGAATTCATTATTTTAAAAAATGCTGAAGAAAGCAAATGGCAGCATGGTAAAAATGGGGTATATATCATTCTTACACTACTTGCTTACAGTATAAAGTCAAAATGGATACATGACTTAGATATAAAGATGCATATTATGAGAAAAATCTGAAGATTATGCAACATATTATTTATCAGACTTATTGATAGGTGAACAATTTATGAATAAACAAGAGACAGAGAACAGAGTGAGGTATAAAATGGATAATTTTGATTACACTAAGTTAAAAGGGTTTTGTACAAATAAAAGAAATGTAGCCAAGATCAGAAGGAAACCAGAAAATTGGGGGGAACATTTTATAGACATTTTCTCAGATAAAGGTTTCATTTCCGAAATATATAAAGAACTTTGCCAAATATGTAAGAACACAAGTCATTCCCCAGTTGATAAGTGGTTTTCTGAAGAAGAAATCAAAACAATTTACAGTCATATGAAAAAATGTTCTAAATCATTATTGATTAGAGAAATGTAAATTAAAACAACCTTGAGATTACATTTTACATCTATCAGATTGACTTAAATGATTAAAGAAAAAGTGACAAATCTTGGAGGGGATGTGGAAAAATTGGGATACTAATTCGGTGTTGGTGGAATTGTGAACTGATCCAACCATTTTGAAGAACAATCTGGAATTGTGCCCCAGAAGTTATCAAACTGCCCATACTGTTTGATCCAGCATTATCACTAGATCTGTTTCCAGAGTTGGTTAGGGAAAAAAAGAAAAGAACCTATATGTTCTAAAAGATTATAGCAGCTCTCTTTGTGATGGTAAAGAAGTAGAAATTTCAGGAATTCCCATCATTTGGGGAGTGGATGAACAAGTTATGGTGTATGAACATGATGGAATACCATTCTGCTATAAAAACAATGAGCTTATTGATTTTAGAAAAACATGGTTAGATTCTCATGAAATAATGAAGAGTGAAACAAGCAAAACCAAGAGAACATTGTATACAGCAACAGCAATATTGTTTTAAGAACAACTTTGAGTGACTAAGCAATTTTGACTATTATAAATATCCAATTACCTACAAAGGACATACGAGGGAAGATGCTACCTGCATCAGAGAAAGAAAAATTAATAAAAGTATGCATAGAATGATTTTACACACACACACACACAAACACATTTGTGCCTAATGGTAGCTATCTTGGGTTGGAGGAAAAAGGAGGAGAAAAGAAATTTACATGATAACTTTATTACCTGTTTAAAAGGAATAGCAAGTTATACATAATAAATTTGCAGGTTCATGTGTAATCATCCTTTTTTAAAAAAATTCTACTATGTTGTAGAAATGCTTGTTTCGTTTCAGATATTAAAAAAATAAAATTTAAAATAAGCAGAATTCACTTGTGAATCTATCTTGTTCTGTGATTTTTTTCTTAGGGAGCTTATTTATGGCCTCTTCAATTACTTTTTCTAAGACAGAGTTATCTAAGTTTTTTTTTTTTATTTCCTCTTCTGTTAATCTGGGCAATTAATATTTTTGTAAATATCCATCCACTTCATTTAGATTGTCAGATTTGTTGGCATTTAATTGGGAAAACTAGCTCCTAATAATTGCTATAATGTCATCTTCATTGGTGGTATATTCACTCTTTTCATTTTTGGTACTGCTAATTTGATTTTCTTCTTTCTTTTTTTAATCAGTTTAAAAAGTAGTTTATTTTACTGTTTTTTTTCCATAAAACCAATAACTAGTTTTATTAGTTCAGTATTTTTACTTTAAATTTTATTAATCTCTTCTTTCATTTTTAGGATTTCCATTTTGATATTTAATTGAAGATTTTTAATTTGCTCTTTTTGAAGTTTTTTAATAGCATGCCCAATTATTGACCTGCTGCTTCTCTACTTCACTGATATAAGCATTCAGAAATGTAAAATTTCCCGTAAGTATTGCTTTGGCTTTGTCCCATAATTTTCGTATGTTGCCTCATTATTTTTATTCCCTTCAGTAAAATTATCGAGAGCTTCTGTGATTAGTTCCTTGAAACTCTCATTTTTTAGAATCAGATAATTGTTTCCATTATTGCATTATGATCTGAAAAGGATGCATATAATATTTTGCTTTTTTTGCATTTCTTTTGAGGTTTTTGTCTCCCAACATGTGATAAATTTTTGAGAAGGTCTCACATATAGTTGAGAAAAATTTATACTCCATTCTATACCCATGCAGTTTTCTAAAGAGGTCCATGATATCTAATTTTTCTAAAATTCTATTTATCTCTGCAACTTCTTTCTTTTTTACTTTATCGTTAGATATATTTAGTTATGTGATGGCAAAGCTGAGTCCCCCCATTAGTATAGTTTTACTGCCTATTTCTTCCTGTATGTCATTATAACTTTTCCTTTAAAAATGTGAATGCTTTGCCATTTGGTACACATATATTTGGTATTGATATTACTTTATTGTCTATGGTACCTCTCAGCAAAATATGGTTTCCCTGCTTATCTCTTTTAATTACGTTTATTTTTGCTTTTGCTTTGTCTGAGATCATGATTGCTACTCCCTGCCTTTTAAACGTGTCATTAAAGGATGTTTAGTGAATAACTAGAAAATTAAATAGAAATTAAAAAGAGCCAGTGTGCTGATTCAAGATTGCAATGCCAAACTAACTTCATTGCCTTTTTATAGTGTTACTAGGCTGACAGGCCAGGAGAATGTTATAGCTGTATTTTAGGTTTACCAAATTTAGATTTAACAAATCTTAGGTTTCTCATGCTTTCCTTGTATAAAAGATAGAGATTTAGGTTAGTTAATAGCTTAATTAGGCAAATTTAGAATCAGTTGTTAATAGCTCAATGTTCACTTAAAGTACATCCCCAGTGGAACATCCATAGACTTGTATGCAAATGACCCTGTGCCATTTAACATTTTACTAATGATTTGAATAATAAGAAGGATGACATGCTTATCAAATAAGGAGAGATAATAAAAAACAGTAGACAGGATCCAAAAAGATCTTTATAGGCTAAAAGTGTTATGATTCTATGCAATAAGAATAACATGAGTTTAAAAATCAGTTCCTCAAGAACAATATGGAGAACAGCATTAGACAGCAATTGGTATGAAAGAGATCTGGGCATTTATTATACAGTGAGGTCAAATTGAGTTAGCAGTGTGATGTGGCAGCCAAAACAGCTAATGAAATTACATTAAGAAATCTACATTAAGAAAAACATAGATGGGGCAGCTAGGTGGCACAGTGAGTAGAGCACTAGCCTTGGAGTCAGGAGGACCTGAGTTCAAATCCGACCTCATACACTGGACACATGTACTATAGCTGTTTGACTTTGGGCAAGTCACTTAACCCCAATTGCCCTGCCCCGCACCCAAAATGAAAAACATTGTTTCCAGGAATAAGAATCTAACAGTTCCTCTATACTTTGCCCTGCCCAGACCACATCAGGTCTAGACACAGTGATTAACTAGAGGGTATCCAAAGAAGGGCAGCTCAACTGGTGAAGGTCCTTGAATTTATTTGCTATGATGACTGGTAAAAGGAAACAAAGATTTCCAGCTTAAAGAACAAAAAGATAAAGAGAACATGACAGTTTTACTCAAGTATTTGAAGGGATATCAAATGAAAAGGAATTCTGGTTGGAATGAGAGTAGAAATTTCAAAAAAGCAAATTTAGGTCTGATAGCAGGAAAACATTTCTAATAGCTAGAGCTGCCTTGTTAGGTGGTGGGTTGCCCTTCACCTCTGTCTCAGACTTCCTTGCAGACACTGTGTTAGGAAAAACTCTTCTGTCTACTTTGAACTTCATGATACTGTTTGCTTGAAACAAGCAAGTCATGAACATTGCTCAAGTTTGGAAAAATCAAGCTTGAGATGTCAACCACGGCTCACATTTTAATCACCTAATTCACTGACTTTTATACAACTTTATTTTCCCCCTCTGCTGTCTGCTTTCTGATGTGGAAATCTTTATTTTCCCCTTCTGTTCTTTGTAAAATTACATTACACTCACTCTAATGACTTATTCACAGACTATATAAGGTTGAAACTGATACTCAGTGTTGACTGACTGGAAAGTGTCTAGTACAGCCTGAATTCTGAATGTAATAAACTGGAATTTTATCTCACATTTTCTGGACTGGTGACTTACAGAAATACTTGGCCAATGGACTCCAATATAAATTTTTCCCAATGCTCAGAATCTTAAAGCCAGCATGTACCAGAGATTTGGTCACTGTTCTGTCAAGTATGCCATAGTGCATCTTTTATTTTCCCTTATTTATTTATTCATTCATTTATTTATTTATCTACCTATTTATTTATTTATTTTATTTTTTAGTTTTTCAGCATTGATTTTCACAAGAGTTGGAATTACAAATTTGCTCCCCATTTCTTCCCTCCACCCCCCCACTCCAAGATGGCATATATTCTGATTGCCATGTTCCCCAGTCAGCCCTCCCTTCTGTCACCCCACTCCCCCTATACCCTTTTCCCTTACTTTCTCCTAGGGCAAGATAGATGTTTATGCCCCATTGCCTGTATATCTTATTTCCTAGTTGCATGCAAAAACTTTCTTTTGAACATCTTCTTTTAAAACTTTGAGTTCCAAATTCTCTCCCCTCTTCCCTCCCCACATGCCCTCCCTAAGAAGGCAAGCATTTCAACATACGCCACATGTGAATCATTATGCAAAACCCTTCCACAATACTCATGTTGTCAAAGACTATATTTTGCTCCTTCCTATCCTATCCCCCTTTAATCAATTTTCTCCCTTGACCCTGTCCCTTTTCAAAAGTGTTTGCTTTTGATTACCTCCTCCCCTATCTTCCCTCCCTTCTATCATCCCCCCTTTTTTAATCCCTTTCCCCTTTCCTGCAAGATACCCAACTGAGTATGTATGTTATTCCCTCTTCAAGACAAATCCAATGAAAGCAAGATTCACTCATTCCCCCTCAGCTGACCCCTCTTCCCTCCAAATACAACTGATTTTTCTTGCCACTTTTATGTGAGATAATTTACCCCATTCTATCTCTCCCTTTCCCCCTCTCTCAAAATATTCCTCTCTCATCCCTTAATTTTATTTTATTTTTTAGATACTGTCCCTTCATATTCAACTCACCCTGTACCCTCTGTCTACACATATATATATATATATGTACATATATATATATATATATATATATATATATACAGAGAGAGAGAGAGAGAGAGAGAGAGAGTGAGATGGATGGATGGATGGATGTATATTCCCTTCAGCTACCCAAACACCAAGGTCTCATGAATTATACACATCATCTCTCCATGTAGGAATGTAAACAAAACAGTTCAACTTTAGTAAGTCCCTTATGATTTCTCTTTCTTGTTTACTTTTTCATGTAAATTTCTTATGATTTCTCTTTCTTGTTTACTTTTTCATGCTTCTCTTGATTCTTGTGTTTTAAAGTCAAATTTTCTATTCAGCTCTGGTCTTTTCCCTGAGAAATCTTGAAAGTCCTCTATTTAATTGAAAAACCATATTTTGTCTTGGAGCATGATACTCAGTTTTGCTGGGTAGGTGATTCTTGGTTTTAATCCTAGCTCCATTGACCTCCAGAATATCATATTCCAAGCCTTTCAATCCCTTAAGGTAGAAGCTGCTAGATCTTGTGTAATCCTGATTTTGTTTCCACAACACTCAAATTGTTTCTTTCTGGCTGCTTGCACTATTTTCAACTTGATGTGGGAGCTCTGGAATTTGGCAACAATATTCCTAGGAGTTTTCTTTTTGGGATCTTTTTCAGGAGGCAATTGGTGGATTCTTTCAATTTCTATTTTGCCCTGTGGCTCTAGAATATCAGGGCAGTTCTCCTTGATAATTTCCTGAAAGATGGTATCTAGGCTCTTTTTTTGATCATGGTTTTCAAGTAATCCAATGATTTTTTTTTTTATTTTTAGTTTACAACACTCTGTTCTACATAATTTTGAGTTTTAGATTTTCTTCCCTCCCTCCCCAAGATGGCATGGAATCCCATATAACTTCCATCTATAACTTCACATTGAATTAATTTACACACTAGTCAAGTTGTGAAGAAGAATTATGACCAATGGAATGAAACACAAGAATCAATGATCTTCGGTTTTTTTGTGTTCTTCTTCAGGTTGGTTAGCCTTCTCCTGGCTTTACAATAAACGTCCGCTTTTGGGGCTCAGGGCTCTCTGTCCCAGATTTCTTATTCTGGGGATTGTGAGTCTAGTTGTTGACTTTGTGAATTATAGCCTTCAGTTTCCTGAGTTGTGGGGGAGGGTGTCTGGCTTCCTGAAATCTCCTCTTCCCCTGGGGTTGCTCTCCAACATTGTTGCTCTTCAGCAATAGTCTCAGCTCTTTGTTGTTTGAACTGGTGTCTGGCACTTCCCATGGGGGAGCAAGAGTATGTCTGGGCTCCTGATGTTGACCCCTGCTGGTTCTACCCCTCTGGGACTCAGGTACTCCCACTACTCGGCCACTGAAGCCCCAGTTCTGTCTCCTCTATTCCAGCGTTCTTTTTTTCTGAGGAATTCTGTGGGTGAGGGGGGGAGGGATTAAAGGCCATTATGTCTCCCAGAAGTTCAAGAAGATGCATTTCATACCTTTGGGCTGCAAGCCTCAGGAGTTGATGTCTCACCACGGGTGGCAGCGTTGCGCTGCCTCTTGTAGCTTCCACAGACTGCCGTCCTGTGTTGGGAGGCCTGGGGATCTCTGCTGGTTTCAGGCGCCCAGCTTTCTCCCAGCCTGTCTCACACATGGGTTTCCTGGCCGGCTACTTCCGCTTTGGTGTGTCTCAATCCAATAATTTTTAAATTATCTCTCCTGGAACTATTCAGTGTTTTTTTTGAGTGGTTTTTCCAATTCAATTCAATGGTATTCCAATTCAATTCAATGGTATTCTAATCCAATTCAGTGGTATTTCAGTGGTTTTTCCAATGACATATTTCACATTGTCTTCCACTTTTTCATTCCTTCGGTTCTGTTTTATAATATCTTGATTTCTCATAATGTCACTAGCTTCCACTTTCTCCAATCTAATTTTTAAAGTAGTATTTTCTTCAGTGGTCTTTTGGACCTCCTTTTCCATTTGGCTAATTCTGCCTTTCAAGGCATTCTTCTCCTCACTGGCTTTTTGGAGCTCTTTTGCCATTTGAGTTAGTCTATTTTTAAGGTGTTGTTTTCTTCAATATTTTTTTCAGTATTTTTTTGGGTCTCCTTTAGCAAGTCATTGACTTGTTTTTCATGGTTTTCTTGCATCCTTCTCATTTCTCTTCCCAATTTTTCCTCTACTTCTCTAACTTGCTTTTCCAAATCCTTTTTGAGTTCTTCCATGGCCTGAGACCAGTTTATGTTTTCCTTGGAGGCTTTTGATGTAGGCTCTTTGGTTTTGTTGACTTCTTCTGGCTGTATATTTTGGTCGTCTTTGTCACCAAAGAAAGATTCCAAAGTCTGAGTCTGAATCTGAGTCTGTTTTCACTGCCTAGCCATGTTCCCAGCCAACTATTTGACCCTTGAGTTTTTCAGCAGGGTATGACTGCTTGTAGAGTAGAGAGTACTTTGTTCCAAGCTTGAGTGGATGTGTTGTTGTTTTCAGAGCTATTTCTATACAGCAAGCTCTGCCACACCAGCGCTCCTCCTCCAAGAACCGCTAACCTGGACCAGACTCACTTCTTAAGCAGGCTCTGCACTCCTGCTGGGATCCACCACTTAATTCCTTCCACCAGGTGGGCCCAGGGCCAGAAGCAACTGCAGCTGTAGTTCTGTAGCTGCACCACCCCTGCTGCCCCGGGGTAGTTGCCAAACCATGAACTCCTTTCAGTCTGTCCCCGCAGCTTTTCCCACTAACCTTCTCTGTTATCTTTAGTGTTTGTGGGTTGAGAAGTCTGGTAACTACCACAGCTCACTGATTCAGGGTGTTAGGGCCTCCTCCTCCTGACTCCTGGTCTTGTTCATCCGGGCGCAGCCCATGCTGGGCTCTGCTCCACTCTGCTCCCAGCACTATGTGTGATACACCTTACCCAGTGACCATCCAGGTGGTCCTGGGCTGTAGCCCTGCTTCCCATTGCTATTTCATGGGTTCTGCAGTTCTAGAATTTGTTCAGAGACATTTTTTATCAGTGTTTGGAGGGTTTGGTCAGAGAGCCCTCGGCAAGTCCCTGCTTTCCAGCCACCATCTTGGCTCTGCCCCCACCCCACCCATAGTGCATCTTAAATAGAGTATTTGTATAAAAAGATGGGCTTTTTATGCGACAAATGTAGGGCCATCAAAGGAATGCTGCAAGTGCCCAAAAACAATTTCCTTCTCTGTTTCTCATATAATTATAACTCCTTCTCTAGCTGCACTATATGTTCCAAATACCCAAATCTTTATACTGATGGACAGGGTCTACAGAAGGGGTGGGGAGCCTGTGGTCTCAAGAACACATGTGGCTCCCTAGGTCTTCAAATCCAGCCTTTTCACTGAATCCAAACTTCACAGAACAAATCCCCTTAATAAAAAGATTTGTTTTGTAAAATTTGGATTCAGTCAAAAGGCTGCACCCAAGGACCTAGAAGGCCACATGTGGCCTTGAACCACAGGTTCCCCATTCCTGGTCTATAGGTTATCCATCTAGCTGCATGTCATAATGTAGAAAATAGAAATTCCTTGTAAACTGTTTCTTATCAGCTTTCATATACATTATTCCTCCTTACACACTCTAGTCTAGCAAACTAGTTATAAGTCTGCTCCTCACACAACATTCTATCAACCTCCTCTGTGCTTTTGCCTAGGATTTTCTTCCCTTACTCACCTCTGCCCCTTGGAATTTTTTAGTGTCTTTTAAACTCAAATGCTACTTTCTTGATTCTTTGATTGAGACCTTTCTTGATTCTCTTAAAAGTTCCTTGGATTTATTTTGTGTATATTTGACATAAATGTATTTGTTGTTTCCCTCCATAAGCACCTTGAGGACAACAACTTTTTCTTTTCTACCTTTATATCAGTAAGACAGATTTCATGACTTCAAAGATAACCATGAATATGCCTGAATGGTCCAGAATTGCAGGATATTAAGGAATTCTCTAAGTAGAAGGCAGAGGAGTTAAAGCATTTATTGAAACTCAAAAGTAGCAGACCCACAGACCAGTGTCCCCAGTTCAACATCCTAGCAAGAACCTTTCAAGACTAGTATGCCCATCTCACAATAGTGACCAGGAAGCCACAGAAAAACATTATGTCAGCAAGCCAAGCCATACTGGTGCTTCCCCCCCACCAACACCAGGACCCTCTGGCAAGAAGACCACCCACTGGCCTCAAGCCCCCACTCAGCACTCTTCAATCTCCGTGAGGGTCAGTCCTGCTTTTCATAGCACCTGCCACCATTGCCGCCTCTGCTGCCACTTCCGCTCAATCTCCAAGCTGTGTTCCAGCTAGCTGATTGCTTCATCTCTCCTTCTTAACTGCTCTCACCAACTGCCTCTTAGCTCTGCCCCAGCCGTTCAGCAGGCTCCTCCCATCACAGGCTTTCATTGGCTCCAATCCTAGCCACTCCCCCCAGAACCCTGAGAGCCCTGCCCCCAAAGTCCACTCAAATGAGCAGGGAAGAAGATCTTCACATTTACTGATTGCCTTTACACCTTTATATAACAAATGTCTAGTCAATGTTTCACATACAATAGAAACGTTATAAATGCTTGTTGGTTGATTGCTTGATTCTTTTTTCCACTTTTTTATTTTCTTTTTAAAATAAATTTATTTTTTTTATTTTTAGTTTACAACACTCAGTTCCACAAGTTTTTGAGTTCCAAATTTTCTGTCCCTTCCTCTTGTCTCCACCCTGCCCCCTGATGGCATGTAATCCGATATAGTTTCTACATATGCCTTCACGTTGAACTTATTTATGTAATAGTCCAGTTGTAAGGAAGAATTATAACCAATGAATCATGAATAATCATGAAAAAGAAGAAACAAAAACAAAAAAGAAGGAAAAAAATAAGAGAGCAAATACTTTGCCTCAATCTGCATTCAGACTCCACAATTCTTTCTCTGGATGTGCATAGATTTATCCATCATGAGGTTTTTGGAGCTATCATTGAACCTTGTATTGATTAGAAGAGCCGAGTCTATCAACGTTAGTCCCTACAGACACCCCGTATCTGTAATCATGTTTAATGATCTCTTGCTTCTGCTCCCCTCACTCAGCATCAGTTCATATAAGTCTTTGCAGGTCGTAATGAAGTTTGTCTCCTCCTCATTTCTCACAGCACAATAGCAATAGATTACATTCATGTACCATGATTTGTTTAGCCATTCCCCAAATAAGAGCATTCCTTGATTTCCAATTCTTGGTCACCACAAAAAGAGCTTCTATGAGTGTTTTTCTACATAATGGTCCATTTCCCACTTGTGTGATCTCTTAGGATACAGCCCTAGAAGTGGTATTGTTGGGTCAAAGGGTATGCACATTTTATAGACCTTTGGGCATAGTTCCAAACTGCTCTCCAGAATGGCTGGATAAGTTCACAACTCCACCAAGATAAGAATATTCCAATTTTTCCACATCCTCTCCAGCATTTATCACTTTCTAGTTTTGTCATGTTAGCCAATCTGACAGGGGGCATGTGGTACCTACGAGTTGTTTTGATTTGCATTTCTCTAACTGATTGAGATTTAGAGCATTTTTTTCAAATGACAATAGATTCTTTAATTTCTTTCTTGGAAAAAAGCCTGTTCATTTCCTTTGATCATTTCTCAATTGGGGAATGACTTGTATTCCTATAAATTTGGCTCAGTTTCTTGTATATTTTAGAGATGAGGTCTTTATCAAAGACATTGGTTGTAAAGATTTTCTCCCAATTTTCTGCTTCCTGCCTAATATTTGTGGTATTGGCTTTGTTTGTACAAAAACTTTTCAACTTAACATAATCAAAATTATCCATTTTGCATTTTGTAAAGTTCTCCATCTCTTGTTGTGTCATGAATTCTTCCCTTTCCCATAAATCTGACAGGTAAACTATTCCATGCTCTCTCAAATTGCCTATAGTATCAGCCTTTATTTCTAAATCATGAACGTATTTTGACTTTATTTTGGTATATGGTGTAAGATATTGGTCTATGCCTAGTTTCTGCCAAACTATTTTCTAATTTTCCCAGCAGCTTTTGTGAAAGAATGAATTCTTAACCCAGAAGCTGGATTCTTTGGGTTTATCAAAGAGTAGATTGGTATAGTCATTGACTATTGTGTCTTGTGTACCTAAACTATTCCACTGATCCACCACTGTTTCTTAGCCAGTACCAAGTAGTTTTGATGATTGCTGCTTTATACTACAGTGTAATATCTGGTATGGAAAGGCCACCTTCCCTAACATTTCTTTTCATTAATTCCCTAGATATTCTGGACCTCTTGTTCTTCCAGATGGATTTGTTATTATTTTATCCATCTCTGTAAAATAATTTTTGGTAGGTTGATTGGTATGGCATCGAATAAGTAAATTAATTCAGGTAAAACTGTCATTTTTATTATATTAGCTTGGGCTAATCATGAGGAACTGATGTTTTTCCATTTATTTAGATATGACTTTATTTGTGTGAAAAGTGTTTTATAATTTTGTCCATATAGGTCCTGGGTTTGTCTTGGCAGGTAGACTCCCAAATATTTTATAGTGTCTACAGTAACTTTGAATGGAATTTCTCTTTCTGTCTCTTGCTGGTGGGCTTTGTTAGTAATACATAGGAATGCAGAGGATTTATATAGGTTTATTTTATATCCTGCAACTTTGCTAATGTTGTTTATTATTTCAAGTAGTTTTTTACTTGGTTCTCTAGGATTTTCATCATATCATCTGCAAAGAGTGATAACTTAGTTTCTTTGTTTATTCTAATTCCTTCAATTTTTTTCTTCTCTTATTGCTACAGCTAAAATTTCTAGTACCAAATTGAATAATAAGGTGATAATGGGCATCCTTGTTTCACCCCTGATCATATTAAGAATGTATCTATCTTATCCCTATTACATATAATGCTTGCTAATGGTTTTAGGTAGGTGCTATTTATAATTTTGAAGAAGGCTCCATTTATTCCTATGATTTCTAGTGTTTTTGATAGGAATGGGTGTTATATTTTGTCAAAAGCTTTTTCTGCATTATTGAGCAGTTTCTGCTAGTTTTGTTGTTGATGTGATCAATTATGCTGATAGTTTTCCTAATATTGAACTAGCCTTGCATTCCTGGAGTAAGTCCTACCTGGTCATAGTGTATTATTCTTGTGGTAAGTTGCTGTAATCTTTTTGCTAATATTCTATTTTAAATGTTTGCATTGATATTGAGTAGGGAAATTGGTGTATAATTTTATTTTTCTGTTTTGACTCTTCCTAATTTAGGTATTAGCACCATATTTGTGTCATAAAAAGAATTTGGTAGAACTCCTTTGCCTATTTTCCCAAATAATCTAGAAAGTATGGGAATTAATTGTTCTTTAGATGTTTGATGGAATTCACATCTAAAACCATCTGGCCCTGGACATTTTTTCCTAGGGAGTTCATTGATGGCTTACTCAATTTCTTTTTCTGAGATAGGGCTATTTAGGTATTTTACTTCCTCTTCTGTTAACCTGGGCAGTTTATATTTTTGTAAATATTCATCCATTTCCCTACAATTGTCAAATTTATGGGCATACAATTGAGCAAAATAATTCCTAATGATTGTTTTAATTTCCTATTCATTGGAGGTGAATTCACCCTTTTCATTTTTGATACTAGTAATTTGATTTTCTTCTTTCTTTTTTTTAATCAAATTAACCAAAGGTTTATCAATTTTATTTTTTTTAATAAAACCAGCTCTTAGTTTTATTTATTAGTTCAATAGTTTTCTTGATTCCAGTTTTATTACTCTCTCCTTTGGTTTTCAGTATTTCTAATTTAGTGTTTCATTGCGGATTTTCAATTTGATCTATTTCTAGCTTTTTCAGTTGCGTGCCCAATTCACAGATCTCCTTTGTCTCTATTTTATTCATGTGAGCATTTAAAGATATAAAACTTCCCCTAAAAACAGCTTTTGCTGCATCAGATAAGATTTGGTATGTTATCTCATTATTGCCATTCTCTTGAATGAAGTTATTAATTGCTTCATAATTTGTTCTTGACCCACTCATTCTTTGGGATTGATTATTTAGCTTCTAATTAATTTTTAGTTTATCTTTCCGTGGAACTTTATTACAAATAATTTTTATTACATCGCGATCTGAAAAGGATGCATTGACAATTTCTGCCTTTCTGCACTGGATTTTGAGGTTTTTATGCTCTAGTACATGGTCAGTTTTTGTGTATGTGCCATATCCCACTGAGAAAAAAGGTATATTCCTTTCCATCCCCATTCAGGTTTCTCCAGAGGTCTATCATATCTACCTTTTCTAAAATTCTATTCACCTCCTTAACTTATTTTTTGTTTATTTTGAGGTTAGATTTATCAAGTTCAGAGAGGGAGAGGTTGAGGTCCCCCACTAGTATAGTTTTGCTGTGTATTTCTTCCTATGACTCCCTTAACTTCTCCTCTAAGAATTTGTATGCTATACCACTTGGTGCATATATGTTAAGTAATGATATTGCTTCATTGTCTATGGTGCCTTTTAGTAGGATATAGTTTCATTCCTTATCTCTTTTAATTAGATCTATCTCTGCTTTTGCTTTGTCTGAGATTAGAATTGCTGCTTCTGCTTTTTTTGCTTCAGCTGAAGTATAATATATTCTGCTTCAGCCTTTTATTTTTACCCTCTGTATATCCTCCTTTTTCAATTGTGTTTATTGTAAACAACATATTATTGGATTATGATTTTTAACCCATTCTGCTATCCATGTCTGTTTTAAGGGAGAGTTCATCCCATTCACATTAACAGCTATGATTACTATCTGTGTCTTTTCCTCCATCCTATTCCCTACCCCCGTTTATGCTTTTATTTCTCCCTTCTCCCTTCCTCAAAAGATTTTTGCCTTTGACCACCACCTTCCTCAATTTTCCCTCCCTATTGACACCTCTCCCTTATCTTACCCTTTTCCTCTTGCTACATCTTCCCTCCCTTCTAACCACCCCACTCCTTTTCTTTCCCTTTTCTCCAACTGTCTGTAGGGCAAATTTAATTTTTGTACTTATCAGAGTATGTTGTTCACTCCTTATACCAAATCCCATAAGAATAAAGCTCAAATACTGCTCTTCTTCCTCCCTTCTTTCCCTCTACTCTAACATGTTTTTGTGCCTCTTCATGTGGTGTAATTTACCATTTTCTACCTCCTCCTTAACTCTTCTCCCAGAACAATCCCTTTATACCCTTTAATTATGTTTTTTGTCATCACATCAGTTACTTTATACTGACATCCTCAGTCTATGTATATCCATTTTAATTGTTATAATAACTGTACCATTCTCAAGATTGACATTATATATAATATATAAAACACACACACACATATATATCAATATATATATATATATATATATATAAAACAATATAATCCTATATAAGGATGGAAACAATTTGCCCTTATTGAACAACAAGGTTTTTTCCCCCTGTTTACCTTTCTATATCTCTCTTGAGTTTTATATTCAAAGATCAAATTTTCCACTGAGCTCTGACCTTTCATCAGGAAGGTCTGGAATTCTCTTATTTCATTGAATGTCTATCTCCTTGCCTGAGAAATTATGCTCAGATTTTCTTAGTAGCTGATCCTTGGTTTTAGTTCAATGTCCTTTGCCTTTCAGAATATCATACAACAATTCCTCCTGTCTTTTAATGTAGAAGCTGCAAAGTGCTGCATGATCCTGACTGTAGTTCCACGATATTTGAATTGTTTCCTTCTGCTTGCTTGCAGTATTTTCTCCTTGAGCTGATAACTCTGGAATTTGGCTACTATATTCCTTGGAGTTTTCAGTTTGGGATCTCTTTCAGGCAGTGGTCAGTGGATTCTTTTGGTGACTATTTTACCCTATGGTTCTAGGACCTCTAAGAAATTTTCCTTGATGATTTCTTGGAAGATACTGTCCAGGCTCTTCTTTTCATCATGGCTTTACAAAAGACCAAAAATTCTTAGATTGTCTCTCCTGGATCTATTTTTGAGGTCAATTGGTTTTTCTGATGAGATATTTTGTGTTTTCTTCTATTTTTTTCATTCTTGAGATTTTGTTTGATTCTAGATGCCTCATAGAGTCATTAGCTTCTACTTGGCCAATTCTAGTTTTTAATGAAATGTTTTCTTCATTTCAGTTTTTTCCATTCTGAGGTTTCAGATGTGGCTGTAGTGTCAATGCTGTCCTCTTCTGAAATGGTATTTTAATCTTCCCTATCTCCATAATAAGAATCAACAATCCTTGGCTTTCTGGATTTTTTCTTCATGGTGTTTATATTTTTCCCGGCTTTTAAAATGTATCTCTGCTTCTGGGGCCCAGGGGACTCTGTCCCAAGCTTGGAGGCCTGGTTACTGGCTTTGTGTACTGTTGCCCTGGTTTTTTCAGCTAGAGGCTATATATTGCTGCCGCTCACCTCATGCTGAGCTGGGGCTGGCTAGTGTGCCGAGTTCAAGGCCAGGTGAGGGCTTTCTGAGTTCCTCTGGGTTACACTGAAGTTTGTGTTGTGAGGTGTGGGGGAGGGGTGATATGACTGCTGGAAGTCTCCTCTTCCCCTAGGGCTGTGCTACAGTATGGGTGGTCTCAGCAGTTGTCTGCCCTGGTGTCTGCCACTTCCCCTGGCTGTGCAAAAGCACCTCTGGGGTCCTGGTGTTGATGCTTGCTGGCTCCACCCCCTGGGATTCAGTAACTCCCACTTTTCTGCTGAGGTGGTGCCTTCTGGGACACCTCTCTTCCTGCACTAGTCTCCTTCTGCCACTGCAAGAGGGGGTCTCCCTAGCTTACCGAGCTAAAAGGCTACTGAAGCCCCACTTCTGGCTCCTCTATTCCAGGGTTTCTCCCAGGGGGGGTATTATCTGGGTAAGGAAGGAAGGGATGAGAGCTGTTTTAGCTGGTCATCATGGCTTCCAGAAGTTCAAGAAGGTGAGTTTCAAACCTTTAGACTTTAAGCTGCAAGCCTCAGGAGTAGCTGTTCTCATGGCCCCTGGCTCTGTGCTCTTGTCTCCCGTAGCTCCAACAGATTCCAATCCTAGGCTGGGAGACCTGGGCATAGCCACTGTGGGTGGCACTTCCACCCTGGGACTGCTCCTGCTCCTGCTCAGGTATGGTTTAATTTTGCATGCCCAGGGCTCTCCCAGCTCATTTTGCTGGCTGGGTTCTACTGCTGCTCCCATTCTGGTGTGGTCTTGTGCAGTTCTGTGCCAGGCACTCTCCTGGCTTGGAAATTTGCCACACTCAGTCTACTACTGGCTTCTAACTCTCTCAAATCTGCTAAGATTCACTTTTTAGAGGTATCTGAAAAAATTTGTAAGAGAGTTCTGGTGAGTCTTTGCTTTCACAGTGTCATCTTAGCTCTGCTTGATTCTTCATTCATAGTTTTTCTCCTGTTTAGATGGACAGGACAAATTATTTCAATGGCTATGGAGCTCTTACTTGAGACACTACAGTATCTGAGAGCTTGATGCATCCTGTCATTTCAGAGTTTTTAATTTCCTTTCTATTTAGCTCCAGTATAGCCATTTTATTTGTAAGGAAAATCATACAACTGGCTGAGGCATTCCCTATAGGCTTTCCAATAACTTAACTCAAGATGACTAACTAATTAGGAGTAAAAGTTTTTTAACTAACTTTAAAAACAGAGTTGTAATTTATTTGTTAATTTATAACTTGATCTGAGGTAACTTTTCTCCTTCTGTCACCATGTGACATGTAAACTTCCTTCTTCTCCAAACATTGCTATATACTTTCTAAGTTTATCTTTGAAATCTATATCCCTTTTGGAGATTATAATTTCCAATTCATTTAGAAGCCTAAATTTGTGGTCTGATGATACATAATAAAATCACTTCTTAAAACATCTCTGTGTTAATAAGTATGATTGGCAGTAGTATCTGTCAATGAATCCTTGTATATTTCCATATCAAATCAACATGATATTATCCAGAAACAGTATTTTCTGGAGAAGGAGTTCTTAACCTAGGGCTTAAGAGGTATGCTAGAGCCAGCTCCAACCAGCCACTTATGCCAATTTTTGAAAATTCAGTGTTAGCATTTAGACCTCAGATATCAGCAAAGACTACAAGTCAGGGCTTGAACTATAGTTTTTTTGATTTTCTAGTTTAATAAAGTAATGGATAAAATGTTATTAATGCATATAAAACTCAAAAGTAAGTCCTGTGTACTTTTTTTTCTCCTTGAGAGCCAGTTGTTAAACATTTACAAGTATTCTCCTGGGTTTATAGATAAATTGGAGGATAGTTCATGAACTTGAAGGTGTAAAATCATATCCTTATTTTCATTAACCACTAATTGAAATTTACCATTTTTTATGCTTAGTTACCCTGTCCAAAACCATAAATGAACAACCCTTATTAGTAATTGGGCTCAGATTAGCCCCCACATCTCCTGATTCAAAAATGAGATGATATTTCTCCTATCTCATAACTGCATAAATATTATTACTTAGCTATCAACAACAATGATGAAAAAAGAAAGCTACTTTAGATTATGAAATCTCCAGATTTCTCCTGGGACCAACTTGAAGCCCTTTACAATTCTAAGACTAAAATGTCCCCCTACTCATTTGAGACATTAACCAGCTCTTCCCCAGAGAGGAAACTCTTATCCCTGATAGCAAGTCTCTAGAAGTGGGTCTTTTCTTGGGGCTTTGACTACTTATTAAGTAGAAGACTGGAATAGCCCATTTATGAGATCTCTTCCATTATAATAGTCTCTGCTTCCCTTATTCTAAGGTACAAGTTTGACTCTCTTATTTAGCGGTACATGTGGTGATCTTCATTAGCATTAATGAAAAGCATGTGATCTATCAATAAATCAGTCTTAACCTATTAAACATAAAAGGATCCTTCTAAGAAGAAGGAACAATAAATTCATTTTGGGGATTGTTTGAAGGGTCTCATGATAAGAAATGTCTACAGTCTGCATCAAGTTACCAAACAGAGTATGAAAAGAATGGGAACAGGAGATATTTTGTGTTTTAAGGGTATAAAGATCACTGGATCACGAGTTGAAGGAAATGGAGAGGACTGTTGGGAAGGGTGTTGATGGCAGAGGACAATGAAGTCAGAGAACCCCAGAACTGCTTCAGATGTGTCTTTCCTGTCCCTAGTCAGCTATGACCATACTCAGATCATTTTACTAGAAGAGTTAGCTCTCCTTTTCAGCATAAAGTCTGTCCCCTGTTTTCACTGAAAGGTGAGTTTCAATTTGAGCAAAATTACCTGAGATGTTAATGGAATTATCATCATCCTGGGTGCTTTTCCCCTTAGGAGTCCAATCTGAACTGATGTGATCCTGAAGGGATTCTTTCTTTAATAATGTTCTTGGGACCAAAAGATCTCACAACAACAAATGAAAACTTCTTCTTATCTAGGCAGCTCAGGATTTGCATAATTGGGATTCTTGCGCCTGTTTAGTATCTTTGGGGAGAATTAGAGGTCCCTTTTTTGGGTTTCTTCCTCTCACAATGATTTGAATTTTCATTTAAAAGCACCAGCAATTGCATTCTCTAAGCATGATTTGTTGGGATACTGAGCAATGACAATTTGCTGTAGGAACAGTAACATATAATATTCTTATATTACAAGAGAGCAAATAATAACTACTATTTGTATAACACTTTAAGGTTTGCAAACAGCTTTCCAAATATCTCACTTTTTTCTTCCCAAAGTTCTTGGGACATGGGTGTTATAATTATTTTTATTATATAGATGAAGACACTGAGGTAGGCAGAGTACAAGTGACTTTCCCAAGAGCACAGGACTATTAAGTGCCTGTAGCTGGATTTTAACTCAAGTCTTTCTGACTCTAGGTTCAGAGTTCTATCCATCATGCCACCTAGTTGCCTCATAGTTATGTCAGAAGAGTGACTCCTCTAATCCTAAAAGGACTCAGGTGAGTAATGAAGTTCCCCTGTATCTTCACAAAATGTTTAGAATAAATCAGATTGAAGAGTATGAGGTAGAAAGTCAGCTTCCAACAGAGCTACTTCTAATGTATGCAGAGTGTGCTCATAGGCAGTTTATCAAGAAGACACTAGAGATAATCCCTGTCTCTTCTGTTCCCATAGTAATGTGCTCCAAAGGTGAGGAGATAGAATGGGATCTTTTGTACCTTCTATTCATTGGTTCAATAGTACCAATTCTGGATTCTCTTCTTACTTTTCTATTCCTAATCTT
Source organism: Trichosurus vulpecula (assembly GCF_011100635.1). NCBI lineage: Eukaryota > Metazoa > Chordata > Mammalia > Diprotodontia > Phalangeridae > Trichosurus > Trichosurus vulpecula. Next base: position 161,874,231 of record NC_050574.1, on the reverse strand, counting down.
TATTAAATAAGTCATTGTTACTGACACAACTCAAACCTAACATTTATTTTAAGTCCAGTGATCTAGGTGCCATCTTACACTACTGAAGACAGTATATAGGTGATATATGAAGGAAGACATGTAGGGAATTGTCAGAGGCTCTATGCAGTTCTGCTCTAGGTGAATGAGGATCTATGAAGGAATGCAAGTTAAGTGAGAATGGATTAGGAAAGAAGATTATGGCAAAAAGATAACATTAATTAAAAAAAAACTTATAAGAGTTGGAAGATACAATATAAAAGAAAGATGACAAAGAATACCTTGACAAATGATATTACTTTTTAACTGGCAGCATATGGATTAACATCAGCCCACAGCAAATTTTAATTATTTTGCAAATCTTTACTACCAATGGTCCTTGTTCCTTAAATTACATGAATTTCTAAAACATGACTCCTTTTCACTTTCATCTTAGTTCCCCTGATTACAAGATGGAGCAATCCTTCTGCTCCTAACACCAGAATTCCAGACTTTGAATCAGTGAGAATAACCATATCGAAGTTGTAGACAGTGGACTTGATTTTCAGAAATTATATATTTTATTGATCCACAGTATAATATAGTGGGAAAGGACTAACCTACTAGATGAGGATAGAAAATGATCAACTCCTCCAGAAAAGAATGAAGAGAGAGTGATATGGTAGGAGGGAAGGGAATAGAAAGATAACAGAGGCTAGTGAGGTTTGCTGAAATATGTGATTTTTCTAAGCAAAGTTGTTCTCTTTCTAAGGAGCTCTGCTGTTTTTTCCAATTTAGTTTCAGAGTCACACATGCTCAGGTTATTTTCTGACTTTAGCCTACATATTTTAATGGAATTCTTAATATTTGTTGTGGTAAAACTATGTGAACGGTACTGTGAATATATACTAAGAATTATAAGACACACTGCCTTACCTTGTGAACTTTAAAATCTAAAATTGAAAATATAACATATATGATCAATGTAGAATACATGGTAGAATGTCAAAGTATGATTCAATGACCAAAGCTGGTCCTAGAGAAGAGATGAGAAATAACACACACAAACACACAAACACAAACACACACATACTCACACATACAAACATGAACTTTTACATATACATGTGTGTATGCATATCCATATTTCCCTTTTGTCTTTGCAAAAATGAAGGACTATACATGTGGAACATTTCATATTTGGTAGATGTGTTTGCTAGTTTTACTAAACTGCTTTTTTTCTTTATTTTTAAATTTTTTGCTATTAGTGATAGCTTAATATGGAAAGGAGGGGCACAAGCTATATTTGAAGATGAAGATGCTATAGAGAAAAAAGTATATCAATAAAATATTTTTTAAAAAACTAATTAACAACTTAGCTTAGAGACATAAAAATGCTTTCCTGGTGATGGATAATTGAAAGCTTCATGAAGGAGGTGGCTTTTGAGCTAGACCATAAAGTGGTAGCAATTGGATATGTACAATTGAAAATGAAAGGCATTTCAAACACAGCATAGGATGGGAAAAATATAAATTTGTTTTTAAAAGTGGAGGGATGTTTGGGGAAACAAAACAGGGCTTGTCCAAATATGGATAGTAGCAGATAAAGGTACATTGAGTGAATGAAATAATGGAGGGTTCTGCATGCATGGTTACTCAGTAGCTTCTGGGGAGTCACTGAAGGTTAATCACAGAATCATTGGATGTAACATCTAAAAATATTACTTAGTTTAACTACTTCATTTTGAAATAAGAAACCTGGGAATTTGAGGGAACAAATTGTTTTGCCCAAGACCACAAATGAATTAATCAATAAAAGTCCTTATATTTTACTGGGTGAAAATAACATGTACATATACAAATTTAAGAAAAAATATAAATAAATACAAGGTGGTGTTGAAGAGAAACTAGCAGCTGGAGACTGCCAAACTTTATGTTGAAGGTATTGCTTAAGCAGAGATTTGAAGGAAACTAGGGATTCAAACAAGCAGAATTAAGGAGGGTAGCCCTTGTCCTTGCTAAGACCAACCTGAAACTACATTGATGTTTGATATCATCTCTCCCAGTCTCTAGTCAATTGTATTCTCAATCACTCCTCCTTTCTCTCAAATTTTCAATCTTTGTTATCAATTTGTTCCTTTTTACTGCCTTTAAAAATGCCTCTCTCCCCCAACCTTAAACATCCTCACTAGACTCCATTGTCCCCTTAAGATTTTGTGCATTATCTCTCCTCCCTTTCTTAACCAAACTCCTTGGAAAAAGTTGTTAATACAGACTAACTCCAATCCCCACCCCCCACCCCACCCACTCACTTGCTTGTCAATCTTTTACAATCTAGGTTCTAACCTAATCATTTAGGCAGAACTTCTCTCTTCAATCTTAACAACGATCTTTTTTACTAAATTTGATGTCCTTTTTTTCAGTCCTGGTCCTTCTTGACCTAATGTACTGCATTTGATAATGTTAACTACCCTTCCTCCTGGACACTAACTTCCATCTGAGTTTTCATCATATTAGTCTCTCCTGATACATCTCCTACCTGTGTGACTACTTTTTCTCAAACTTATTTGATTGCTTATCATCTATGTCACATATCCCAACTATGAGATTTCCCCAGGATCTGTTCTGAGTCTTCTCTTCTTCCTCTATATGCACTCTCCCTGAAACCTCATCATTACCCATGTGTTTATCATTTTTATGCATATGACTTAGAGATTTCTAGCTCCAGTCTCTGCCCTCAGTTTCAGTCTTATATCATGAATTATCTGTCATATGTTTTGAATTAAATGTCCTGGAGACATGTTAAACTCAACATGTCTAAGATTATATTTCTCTCTAAGCTATTTCTTTTCTAAACTTCCCCTTTTCTGTTAAAGCAAGCACTATGTTGGCAGTGCCTCAAATTCATAATCTTGGCATTCTCCTAGACTATTCATTCTTCCTCACTTGACATATCCTACCACCTGTGAAATCTTGTCCGCTCCTCCTTTACAATATCCCTCAAACATAATCACTGCTCCACATTCACATAGCTATTATTTTCATTCAGGCTCTCATCATCCATCTCATAAATGATTGAAACAATCTTATAATAAGTTTTTCCTCGCCCAGGCCTTTGAACACTCTAGTCTATCCTACACACTGCAGCTAAAGTAATTTTCCTTCGTCACAAATATGTCCATGTGACTCCTCTACATAATCAACTCCAGTGGGTTTCTATTGCCTTTAAGACAAAAACAAACAAAACTCCTATGTTTACTTTTTAAAGACTTACTCACCATGACCCCAACCTGCATTTCCTGTGTCATTCATTCAATCAATAAACAAACATTTATTGAGCACCTACTATGTGACAGGCACTGTCCTAAACACTTGGGATGCAAAAAGGGGCAAAAGAGAGTTCCTGCCCTCAAAGAGCTTACAATCTAATGAGTGAGACAACATGAAAATGAATACACATATATGTAATGTGTATATGTGTGTGTGTGTGTATTTCTGCACATATTGAAAATAGATAGCTACAGAAGGAATAAATAAGGAATAATTAACAGAGGGAAGGTAGTAAAATTAAGAAGCATCAGTGGAGGCTTCCAGTAAAAGATGAAATTTTAGTTCAGATTTAAAGCAATTCAGGGAAATTACCCATCAAAGCAGAGGAAGAAGAACATTCCCAGCATGGGCGACAGCCAGAGAAAAATTCCTGAAACTGACAAAGTGTCTTGTTTGTGACAAACAAGAAGCCTGATTGAAGAGTACATATCAAGAATAAGTTACAAGAAGTATATGATCAGATCTGCACCTTAGGAAAATCACTACAGTTGTTCAATAGAGGATGGATTTTAGTGGAGAGAGACTTGAAGCAGGTAGACCCACCAGGAGACTATTTAAATAGTCCAGGAATGAGGTTATGAGGGCCTGAACTTTAGTGGTGGAAATGTCAGAGGAGAGAAGAGGACATATTCAAGAGATTCTCCAAAGCTGCAATCAGGAGGAATTGCTAATAGCTTGAATATGGAGGGGGCGGGGGGCGTGGGGAGGCGCAGTGGTGAGGGTGGTAAAAGATAGTGAGGAATCCAGGATGAATCCTAGGTTGTAAGGCTGATGAGTTGGGAGGGTGGTGGAGTCCTTCCTACAAATATGGAAGGCAGGATGGACAGTGGGGTTTAGAGGGAAAGATAATGAGTTGTGTTTTGGAAACTGTGATTAGATGTCTACTGTGTATCCATTTCAAGATCTCTAAAAGGCAGATGGAGATGCAAGATTGGGAGTTAGGAGAAAGACAGGGGCAGAATAGGTATATCTGAGAATCATTAGCATACATATCATCAAGTGAAGCAATGGAGAGGGAGAAGAGAAGAGGGCCCAGGAAAAAGCCCTGAAGGATACCTATGGCTAGAGAGCTTGATCTGGAAGACGATCCAGAAAAGGAGACAAAGAAGTAGCAGTCCATACTTAAGAGGAGAAACAGTACACAGAAGTGTTAGGAAAACCTAGAGAAAAGAGAGTGTCAAGGAGGGGACAGCAATCAGTAGTCTCAAAGGCTACAGAGAGGTCAAAAAGAATCAGGGTTGAGAAAAGGCCCTTGGATTTGACAATTAAAAGATTTGTAACTTTCGAGGGAGAAGTTTCAGTGGAACGATAAGGTCAGAATTCAGGTTATAAGGACGTAAGAAGAGAGTGAGAGAAGAGAATGTGGAGGTACCTATTTTAGATAGCCTTTTTTAAAGGCATTTAGCTATGAAGGGCAGAAGAGATATAGGATAGAAGGGATGGAGGGATCAAGTGAGGGCTTTTTTTTCAGGATGGGAGAGACATGGGAATGTATTAGGCAATAGAAAATGAACCAGTTGAGAGGAAGAGATTGAAAGTAAATGAAAGAGTGGGGATGACAGAGGAGGCAATCTGTTGGAGGAGACACTTGAATCACTTGAATAAGTAGAGGGGTTAGACTTGATAAAGAGTAAGACCACTTCACCATGGAGATAGAGGTGAAGGAGAAAGTACCTGAGTGCTTGAGTAGATGAGGAAGTGGGGAAAAGAGAATTCACAGTGAATGGCTTTATTTTTTCTGGAATCCATGAGGTAAGATTCTCAACTGAGAAAATAGATGTAGGGAGAAACATAGGAAGTCTGAGGAGGAATGAAATTATTTGGAAGAACCACTGTGAGAAAGGGATAGTGAGGTTATAAGTAAGATTGACTAGCAGCCATCAAGGCCCAGTTAAGGTTATATATGTTTGTACTGAACCCAGTCAGAATGATTGTGATATTCTCCACCTTTATTCAGGAGTATGGATGTAGAGACAGGTGACAAATGGTGAGAGTGATCCAAGGCTGAGGCTTGACTGTGTGTATTTTGTGATATGATAAGGGGTGGGTAAGGATGCAAGAAAAACAAGTATAGAGTTGAATTGGTTTACCAAGAGGTAAAAATGGGGAGAAGAAGAGAGAGTAGCTAGTACAAGGAGAGAATTGAGAGGCTAAGGGCTTGGATGTCACAGTGCAGTTGAAGAGTAGGATTTTGTGAGGGAAGGCAGAGGGAGAAGTAAAAAGTCAGTAAAGTCAGATAAGGGGATTTCAGAATTCTTGATCATAGAGGTGGTACATTTGTGGATAATGGCAAGATCAACAGAGTGACTATCTTTTGCATAGTTGAGGTAGGTTGGAGGAGTATCTCAAGGGAAGTGGAATTGAGGAATTGAGTGGTTAGGGTATCTGAAGGAGGATCAATATGTATGTTGAAGACTCCTAGTACGAGGGCAGGAGTTGGGGAGGAGAGAAAAACTGTGAGCCAAGTATTGAAGGAAATGTGGGGACCAGGGGTCTGTAGACAACAAGTACCAATATTTTGATTGGATGAAAGATATTAATAGTATGAACCTCAGAGGAAGAGATTTCACTGAGTGATGGAGGAAGAAGAAAAACCTGAATGTAGGAATGGAAAGCATTGTACATTCTTTTTCATCCAGCATATGACAGAGTCACTAATAAAGAGAATATTTTGGTAATACAAAAGAAAGTCCCTGAACAAGTGTGGGGAAAAGAGATAAATACAATAGGTTAATTGCAAGAAATATTGTAGAGAAATTTTCATAGGAGAAAATGATGGACTATAGTTGGGGAGGGAGAGTGAGAAGTCAAAGGTGTGTCTGAGGTTTCCAGTCTCAGGTTTTCATAGTAACCTTAACAGAAATTTTTTTTTAAATCAAGAGGAAGACATTTTAAAGAGAGAATGAGTTGAGTTGAAGGTATTGAATTTGCAGTGTTCAACAAAAACCTGTAAATGTTCTTTAAAATTGTGGGAGAAGCTAGGTTAGAGATACTATTTAGGCATAAATCCAAATAGAAGTTGTAATTAAACATGAGGTTGATGATGGGGCAAATAGGCTATACAATAGGGAAAGTGTTGGTCTTGGAGTTGAGAGAACATGATTTCAAATCTTGCCTTAAACTCTTACAGTGGTGTGACCCTGGCTATAACTTAACACCTTAGCCTCAATTTCGTTCTTGATAAATTGGTGATAATAGCACAAACTTCGTACAATTGTTATGATGATCAAATGAGATGAACTATGAAGAGTGCTTTACAATGTTAGTTACTATTAGGATTTTAATTAATTTTTATTTATTTCATTAAACATTTCCAAATTGCATTTTAAAATTTTTAACATCAATTTTTAAAAATCATGAATTCCAAATTCTCTCCTTCCTTTCCTAAGCCTCCTCTACTTGTGGCAAAGGCAAGCACTGTGAAACCATCTAAACCGTATTTCCATATTGACCCTGTTGCAAAAAAAAAAAAAAAAACTCCCACAAAAAAATAAAAAGAAAGCAGAAAAAGGTATGTTGCAATCTATACTCATCAGTTCTCTCTCTTAGGAAGTAAATAATATTTTTCATCTTAGATTCTTTAGAATTGTCTTGGATCGTTGTTTCCATCAGAGTAGCTAAATCTTTCACAGTAAATCACATTACAGTATTGTGGTTACTTTGTACAATGCTCTCCTTGTTCTGTTCACTTCACTTCTCATCAGTTCATATCAGTCTTCCCAGGATTTTCTGAAACCATCCTGCTTGTTATTTTTTATACGCCAATTGTATTCCATCATATACCACACCTTGCTCATTCATTCCCATATTGTTGGGAATCTCCCCAATCTACAATTCTTTGCCACCACAAAAAGAGGAACCATAATTTTTTTTTACAAATAGATCCTTTTCATTGATCTCCTTTGTTTGACAGACATAGCAGTATTATTTCTGCCCTTTTGGCATAGTTTCAAGATGTTCTCCAGAATGGTTGGATCAATTCACAATTCCACCAACAATGCATTAGTGTACTTATTATTCCATATCCCCTACAGCAATTTTCCTCTTAGTTACAATTTATCTTTGGGAAACAACAAAGGAGAAAATTTTAGAGGACAAAACAAAGAGTTTAGATCATAAATCCTGGGAAACTTCTCATCTGTTATTCAGTCATTTCAGTCATGTCTGACTACTTATGATCTTATTTGGGGTTTTCATAGCAAAGATACTGGAGGGGTTTGCCATTTCCATCCCCAGCTCATTTTACAGATGAGAAAGTGAGGCAGACAGGCGTTAAGTGACTTGTCTAGAGTCACACAGCTAGTAAGTGCCTGAAGCCAGATTTGAATTCAGGAAGATGAGTTTTCCTGACTCTAGGACTGGAACTCTATCCAGTCCACCACCTAGCTCCCCAATACTTTCATCTACTTTTTACCATGCAAGGAAATGACCACAGTCATGAGGTCCTTCCAGTAATATGAACCTTATAGTTACTGAATTTGTCTTGGAAAGATTAACAAATAAGGGAGAAGACTAGCATCCACTCTTTTTCCTATTATTAAGCATCTGTGTTTGTCTTTCAATGTTTTGGGGACATTAATATGTCAAGAAGAGTTAATGAAGGAAGTAAAAGATATAAAGAAACCACTCATTGATATAGATGAAAAATATAGTGGTTCACTTTATATGTAAGGCCTCTGGCTAAGAATACAAAGAAAATAAAATGATACTCCCTGGTCTCAAGTTGCTCACAGTATAATGACATCCACAATACTGGACTCACAGGTTTTATTGTGAAGCTCATATGAGATAATGTATATAAAATGTACTGCAAATCCTATACTACTATCTACCATTTCCCAATATCAAATTTCCTTCCTAAACAACCACAAACACAAGAATATCAAAACATGACAAATAATATTTTGCCTTCTGTATGTCTTTTTTCTCCACAGTGTTGTTCTCTGGTACTCTGCAAAGCAATGGCTTCATTAAATCACTCTACAATAATGATGTTTATCTTTGAGAGATTAACAGACCAGCCAGAGCTCCAACTTCTCCTTTTTATTCTGTTCCTGGGAATCTATGTTGTCACTGTGATAGGAAACTTAGGCATGATCCTACTAATTGCTGTTGGCCCTCAGCTACAGTCTCCAATGTACTATTTCCTCAGCAACTTGTCCTTTGTGGATCTCTGCTACTCCTCTGCCATCACTCCCAAACTTCTGGTGAATTTCATAGGGGGAAAGAACATAATCTCCTACAATGGGTGTATGGCACAACTTTTTTTCTTCTGTTTTTTTATTGTTTCTGAATGCTACATGCTGACAGCCATGGCCTATGACCGTTATGTTGCCATTTGTAGCCCCCTGCTCTATAATGTCATCATGTCTCCACGGGTGTGTTCTTTTTTGGTGACAGGAGTGTATACTATGGGTACATTTACCACATTGGTTAACATAAGTTGCATGCTCAGATTGACCTTTTGTGGTCCTAATGTCATTAAACACTACTTCTGTGACATCATCCCCCTTCTGAAGCTCTCTTGCTCTAGCACCTACCTCAATGAGCTTCTATTGATGGTTATTGGTACATTCAATGTATTTTTAACCACTGCTGCCATTTTCATCTCTTATGCTTTCATCCTCACTAGCATCCTTCACATTCAGTCTGCTGAAGGGAGGTCTAAAGCCTTTAGTACCTGCAGCTCCCACCTGGCAGCTGTTGCTATCTTTTATGGCACCATTATTTTCATGTATCTTAAGCCACCATCAAGCAGTAGCATGACTCAGGAGAAGGTGGCCTCGGTATTTTATACCACAGTTATCCCCATGCTGAATCCCCTAATCTACAGCCTGAGGAATAAGGATGTCAAGGATGTACTAAAGAAAATTATGAGGGGTACAATATTTTCCAAGTCCATGTAGCACCAAGCAAAATTAAAGACAAAAATGTTCTTGATTTTTTCCTTCTACTTTGTCTGAAAAAGTAACCAATATACCATGAAATGGGGCTTAGCTTTGGAAAATGAGAAACAGATAAAACCACAACTTCAGAGACTTTATTTTTCATTCATTCATTTATTAATTCATTCAACAAGTATCAGTTAAGCACCAACTTCATTTCATCAACTACTTTGTTAGGTACCAGAGATATAAAGAAAATATAAAACAATTCCGGAATTTGGTTTACTTTCTACAGAGGAATTACAACACATACAACCTCTTAGTATCCACTCATTTTCATTTCTTCTTCTTACCCAAATGCCCTAAAATCAGTTCAGTATCTTCAAATTAGCTTAGTTGCCTAAAGCCTCCTTGCCTACCCCATTGACCTAGACCTGCCCTTCCATAACCCCTTTCCTTCAGTAAAACTGACCTTTTTAATTTCCCACTGCCCCATGGCTTTGCTATCATGTACTTTAGCCATCCCCCTCAAATTCCAGATTAAGGAGACAGGGTTGTAAAAATGAAACACTGAGGGAACTTCAAGGGATGCTATTTTCTATGAAATTACAATGCAACTACCATTCTTTTTCAGGTTACCCATGACTACTATCTGTGATATTTAGATATGGAAGTCTACAAGTTGCACATATTATTTGCTTGGGGAAAAGCCACCCACTAGAATGCATGTATTATATCCATGGAAACATATCCTTCCCACCATAATAAATCTCTTCTTTTTAAAATCAGAAATGAAAGTTGACTTGAGTAAGAACACATATCCTCAAATTGAGAGTATAAACTCTTATTTGACTTTGCCAGTCCAATGTTCATATTAGCACTCAATCCATTCCCCAGCCTTTGGTGTTTTTCTAATGACTCCCACCTGGTTGCTTAATTCAATGTAGAACATGTATCTTTGATGAGTGATAATATGACCCGCAATTAGGTGCATTGGGAAGCATTGAAAAAAAAAGTTGTTACATCAGTTCAGAACACAAAGGATAAGATTTTTTTATTTGGTCCTGTTTTCTCCAGGGTACAGCCACTGAGGCAGCCACCAGGGGGGTCATATAACCCATTAGAACTTAATGTGAAATTAAATTCTATGGTTCGTAGTGTTTATTATAAATATATATATATATATATATGATAGTGAATAGAGGAATGAGGAATATTTGATTCAGATCCTGTCTTTAAGGCTATATTAAGAGATTTGGGGGAATTTCTCTTTTGGGTGAGATCTGGTATTGTCTCTTGATTGAGCTACATTATCTCACTTCCAGTGGAAGAGCTCCTTCAATTTTTATTGTCTGGTATGTATTCTCATATGTATATTCTTCTGACATCTGTTTTGCTAATGACTTGCATAAATGGATTTCTTTGCTTTTTGACATGTGTGTTCATTGGGAAACTGGTATGTGGAGGAAAGGGAGTCAAGCTTTGGATATAAAGCTTGGGGGTCTTCTTTTCCTCATTGAGAAATAGCAATAAGGAGTTTAACTTAAATCTGAAAACTACATCTCTTAGACTAATAATTTTTAAGGGAGCATGTAGATATAATTTTAGACTTGTACTCTGTCTTTCTGAGGAACATAGAATGGCAATAGACCCCAGCCGTGACCTCCTGCTTTCTTTCTTGGCAAAAAACTAGGAGTCTCCTTTCAACTTCTTCCAACTTCACCTGTCCTTTCAGGATAGAGTAGTGTTGCCCTTCACTCAATGATGAGCATTCTCACACTTGGTCGTACATCCCAGTGACTCTGAACAGATAATCATACCAAACCCATTCTATATCACCCAATATTGAATTCCTTACTTCCAACCTTTTCAAATAATCCCCTCAAAGTCTCTTCCTACCTCCACCCTGATCTCTGGAATGCCTCTTCCATAGACAAAAAAAATACCCTTCATCGTAAATCTATTCCTCTCTTATTCCTTCCATCTACCAGATCTTACTGAAACCTGGATTCCTCCGGATGTTACAGCATACTTGGACACCCTTTCTCTTACTGGCTGCACTTTTACATATTTTCTCCTCAGTTCTATTTGAGGATGGGGTTTTTGGAATACTCCTTCTGCCCATGTGAATTCCAGTTTTCTACCTCCCTCTATCACTCAGTAACCTCTCTTCCTTTGAGATTCATGCCACTCATATCTACCATTCAAAATTGACTTTGATTTGAGTGAGGGAGTTTAGGGCTGTGCAAGGTCACTAGCCTCACTTTCTCCTCCAGAGCCAAATGGGTCCAGTGATCTGATATTCACCAAGACACCTGGAGATGGTCCAGGATGCATTGGGAGACCCTGGCCCTTTCAGGCTAAGGTCTTTTCGGGTTCTCCCTTTGAGTGAGTAATGCCCATTCAGTGAATCGGCCTGTTTAAGAGGTTCTTCAAGGGATGGCCCTGTTAATCAAAACTCCAAAAAAAATCAAACTGAGAAGAGAAGATCCTCAGGGATCTTGGCCAAAAGAGAAATAGTTACTATTTGGTATTTACATTCTCTCTGTGCTAAGAGGGCAGGGACCTATTGTCCAATCTATGAGATCCTGAGTGAGTCAGATTTAAGGCTTGGTTTTTGAGAAAGAAATCTAGCCAGTAAATTCAATGTCACAGAACGAAGGATGAACACAACCTGTGATTAGCCTCTTCCATCTCCCATCTCCCCCACTCCCTCTCCCCTCTCCTCTTTCCCATTTTTCTCCTCCCTTTTCTCCTTTCCCTTCTCCCCTTTGCCCTCTGTACTCCATTTTGATGGCTGGAGGCTGCCTCCTCAACTTTGGGTTTACTGACTAGATTTCAAAGATATTTAGTTTTTGAGGACTCTCTGTTCCCCTGTGTTTACATGTTAAAGATTCTGCCCATTTCTCATTTTCTCACACTCATGTCCTATAAGAAAAACTCAAATTTGAATCCTACTACACTATGCACTATAGAAGCTCCAAATGGAAAGGGAGAAGTCATCAGGTTCATTATTGAGGTCAGGAGTAAAAGAAACAGTGGCAGCTGACTGAGAACTGCTAGGATGTTGTTTAAGCAAGGCTTCAGTCATCAATCAATCAAAATCCATCAAGATGCACCTACCAAGCACTTCCTCTGTGCCAGGCACTAGAATAAGTACTGGGAATACAAAGACAAAAGTAAAACAATCTGCTCTGAAAGAGCTTCCATTTTACTGAGAGAGATAATACATGTGATATAAGCATACACACATTAGATAAAGGGTGACTGGGGAAAGAGTCTAGCAGTCTGGGGAATCAGGAAAGGCTTCATGCGCAGAATGGCACTTGAGTTGCATCTTGAAAATTAAAGGGAGAGTGCATTCTGAAGAAGGGGAAGAGACAATTCAAAGTCTTGCGTTTAGGGAGTGGACTTTCACATATGACAAATAGTAAGAGGGCCAGATTGACTGGACCATACATTGTATTAAGGAGAATGGTGTTTAAATAAGAGGCAGCTAGGTGGTGCAGTGGATAGAGTACTAGGTTTGGAATCAGGAAGACTCATCTTCATGAGTTCAAACCCAGCCTCTGACACTTACTAGTTGTGTGACCCTGGGCAAGTCACTTAACCCTGTTTGCCTTAGTTCCTCTTCTGTAAAATGATCTGAAGAAGGAAATAGCAAATCATTTTCATATCTTTGCCAAGAAAACTCCAAATGGGATCACAAAGAGTCAGATATGACTGAAAAATGACAGAATAACAACAAGTAAACAATCATGGATTTGCAGGTTAGGGCGATGGCAGGAAAGCTTTAATAGCCAAAGAAAAAAGGCGTCCCTCAGGGAATCCAACAAATATTGAGACCATTCAAGCATTTAACATATGCCAAGCGATATGCTAAATGCTTGAGATAAAAATATAAAAGTAAAAAAGTAACTGCCCTCAAAAAGCTTACATTTTAATTAAAGAGATAACATATACATACCAAATACATACAATGTAGTTCTTGGTAGCCTCGAAGCAGAAGCTGCCATTGACTAGGGGGCCAGGTAAGGTCTCCTGCAAAAGGTGGTGTGTTAGTTGACAGGGCTTGGCTCCTCAGTAGCATGAGTCTTGAATAGCTTAGCTATGTAGATGGCCAGACATGAGACACACTGTTAAGGTCTCTGACCACAAATTTCTTCACTGCTTGAAATAACACCATTATGGATTATGTACTTCCTTTCTTTCTTTTATTATTTTTTCCCATTTCAGCAGTCCCCTGTATAACAACAATGTGGCTTGCCGCTACTGTGACTATGTAAGACCAATAACACCAGCACACAGAAGGGCTGCCAACACGGGTATTTTGATCTGCTTTTCTAAGGAAAGCAACTTTAAGGGGTTAACAATCTCACTTTAATTAAACCTACATGTATCATTCATTTAGTTCAGGGGACAAAGATCAGCCCCCTGAACTTCAGGTCAAATACAAACAGAAATTAAAAACAGAAAATATCAGATCAAATAACACAAATCAGTAGACAGGCTTCTAGCCTTCTGTCCAACATCTCAGTACATAGTCACCAGGGAAGCACCAACATCTGGATTTTCAACCCTTAGAGGTCTTAACAACAGCTGTCCGTAGTCTTATCTACTCAAATAGCACAACATTCTTCCAGTGAGTGACGGCCCCAAACAAAATGCTAACCTCTGAGTTTATATACCCTGTTCAGGGATGAAGGGTGTCACAACCATGGGACTCAAAACCATGTGACACTTCTTCAGGCATCACAACCATGCAACTAAAACCTATGTGAACTAGGCTTTCTTGTTTCTTAAGCAGGTGATCAAAGACTCCCAGATTTAATTGAAGAAACAAAGGCACTTGATTACTTCAGTGCTTCAAAAGGGAAAACAGTAAAAAGTCTTTTCATGATTACCATTAAACCCTGTAAACTCCCAAACACTTCTGGAAGGGAAGAACTAGAGAGATTGTTGGCATATGAAGAAGGGAAAGTGGGCCCCTGAAAAGAGAAATAAAGAAGGTATCAAAGACAGCCTCTAACCTGTGAGTGGCCAGAGCCAAACAGAGCAGCCTAGACATAGAAGAGTCAGGAATCAAACAGCAGTTTAACTTCAAAGGGAGGAAAACGCTTACAAGCAGAAGTCCTCCTGAGAAGGAGAGCTTGCTCACTTGTGGCAGGGGTAGGGTTTTTAAGCATGAAAACTACAAAGAGGTGGGACCCAACACAGTCATTTTTAGGTTTTGAGCAAACAGTCCCTTGTCAGGCATTCTTGGGTCCTGTGGGAACAGTCTCTAAGTTATTAGAATCATTGAGCCTTGTGATCATTCAGCAGGGTACAGAATCAGAGTTAGCATAGCAGAAACGGGAGTATAGCTCCTGGTTCAGTTCATTTAGCATTTCCAAGTGGAGGGATCATTCAGAGTGTCAGTAGAGTTGATCAATCACTTTCTGCTGCAGAATGTCAGCGGTAGCCCCAGCTCTCAAGCCAGGATCTCCTGGGACATAGGGAAATCATAAGTCCCAATTCTGGGATTTTGCTTTGGCTGAGATAATTCAGAGGGTGAGCACAAAGAATTGTTGTTATGCCACATTCAGGGCATGACCTGGTTATAGGGTCTTAGCTCTGGAAAACAGGGTGGCTCCTAATATCTTGACATTTCCCCCTTTTAGCCAAAGGGAGGAACTCTGAAAGAACCCCTACCCTTATGGCCAATAAAGGAGAGGCAAGTGCAAGCCAAGATGCCATCAGAGGCCAGTAGCCCAGGGAGACAAGTTTTTGAGGGGACCTATAGGGAAAGTATGTCCCATGTATCATTTCTAGACATTGTTTGCTTGCTCTTCTTGCAGGGTTTTGTTTGTGATGTTTGTCTGCAAAAAGAGATAGTTTTATTAAGTTATTCCCCATTTTGACTCCTTCTATTTCTTTTTCTTCTCTTATTACTATTGGTAGGATTTCCAATACAATATTGAATAGTATTCGTAACAGTGAGAATTCTTATTTCACACCTGATTTTAATAGAAAGACTTCCAGCTTATCCCCATTACAAATAATGCTTGCTGATGGATTTAGATTAACATGCTTTTTATCAATTTAAGGAAAAACCCATTTAAACCTAGATAATCAATTGTGTTAATAGGTTTCCTGATTTTAAACCATCCCCGCATTCCTGGCATAAAAGTAACTTGGTCCTAATGTATAATTGTTGTAATATATTGCTGTAACCTTTTAGCTAGTATTTTATTTAGAAATTTTATATCCATAGTCATTAATGAAATTAGTCTATAATTTTCTTTTCTCTCTTTTTATTCCATCTGGTTTTAGGTATCACTATTACATTTGTTTCATAAAAGGAGTTTAATAGGATCCCTCTTTTGACTATTATTCCAAATAATTTATTTAATATTGGAATTAGTTGATCTTGATAAAATTCACATGTAAATAAGTCTGGTCATAATGATTTTTTTCTTAAGAAGTTCATTTATAGCCTGTTCTTCTGCCTTTTAAATTATCAAACAGATACTTTAAAAATGGGGAAATGATTTCAATTTCTTTACCATTATCAATACAATATATGTGCACAATCCTTTATCCTTCATTAATAAATCCTTAATCCAATTTTGGGAATTTATTACTAAAACATACTCAAAGCCTGAATTTCAATGATACATAAATCTATGAAGCCAATCATATACTTCTGTATCAAGTTCTTTGAGAAAACAGACTAAGCCTGTTGCTTTTCTAAGATTTATTATTCCATTAAATTAGAAAACTTTCACATTTCATCTGTCTTATTATTTTGTCCTATCATTTCCCCCTTAGGAGGATATAATCTCTATATTATAATTTGACCAGAAACACAGGATGAAATTGTAAGATGTTCATACTTGCCTTCTATTATAACTTAGAGATGTTGCAGTATCGGACTTTCAGGGGTGGAGCCAAGATGACAGCTGGAAAGCAGGGACTTGCGTGAGCTCCCCACCACATCCCTCCAAAAACCTATAAAAAATGGCTCTGAACAAATTCCTAAATGAAGAACTCACAAAATAGCAGAGGGAAGCAGGGATCCAGCCCAGGACAGCCTGGATGGTCACTGGACGAGGTCTATCATGCACAGAGTGGAGGGGAGCGGAGCTCAGCGTGGGAGGTAGCAGGACCAGCCAGACCAGGAGCTGGGCAGAACAGGCCCTAGCTCCCTGAATCAGTGAGCTGTTGAAGTTACCAGACTTCTCAACCCATGAACACCAAAGACAACAGAGAAGGTTAGTGGGAAAAGCTGCGGGGGGACAGAGTTCATGGTTCGGGCCACCGCCCCAGGGGCAGTGGGGGAGGTGCAATGGGGGAGGTACAGCTACAGAACTACAGCTGCAGTTACTTCCGGCCCCAGGCCCATGTGGTGGGAGGAATTAAGTGGCAGATCAGAGCAGGAGTGAAGAGCCTGCTGAAGATTTGCATCAGGTCTGGGTTAGTGGTACTTGAGGAAGGAGGAGTGCTGGGGTGGCAGAGCTGGCTGTATAGAAATAGCTCTGAAATCAATGATGCATCCCCTCAAGCTTGGAACAAAGTACTCTTTGCTCTACAAGCAGTCATACCCCAACAAAAAACTCAACGGTCAAGTAAGTTGGCTGGGAACATGGCCAGGCAGGGAAAACGCACTCAGATTCAGTCTCAGACTTTGGAATCTTTCTTTGGTGACAAAGAAGACCAAAACATATGGTCTGAAGAAGTCAACAAAGTGCAAGAGCCTACACCAAAAGCCTCCAAGAAAAACATTGACTGGTCTCAGGCCATGGAAGAGCTCAAAAAGGAGTTGGAAAAGCAAGTTAGAGGAGTAGAGGAAAAATCGGAAAGAGAAATGAGAAGGAAGCAAGAAAACCATGAAAAACAAGTCAATGACTTGCTAAAGGAGACCCAAAAAAACACAGAAAAAAATATTGAAGAAAACTACACTTTAAAAAATAGACTAACTCAAATGGCAAAAGAGCTCCAAAAAGCCAATGAGGAGAAGAATGCTTTGAAAAGCAGAATTAGCCAAATGGAAAAGGAGGTCCAAAAGACCACTGAAGAAAATACTACTTTAAAAATGAGATTGGAGCAAGTGGAAGCTAGTGACTTGACGAGAAATCAAGATATTACAAAACAGAACCAAAGGAATGAAAAAATGGAAGAAAATGTCAAATATCTCATTGGAAAAACCACTGACCTGTAAAATAGATCCAGGAGAGAGAATTTAAAAATTATTGGACTACCAGAAAGCCATGATCAAAAAAAGAGCCGAGGTAGCATCTTTCAAGAAATTATCAAGGAGAATTGCCCTGATATTCTAGAGCCAGAGGGTAAAATAAAAATTGAAAGAATCCACAGATCACCTCCTCAAATAGAACCCAAAAAGAAAACTCCTAGGAACATTGTCGCCAAATTCCAGAGCTCCCAGGTCAAGGAGAAAATACTGCAAGCAGTCAGAAAGAAACAATTTGAATATTGTGGAAAGACAATCAGGATAATACAGGATCTGGCAGCTTCCACATTAAGGGATCGAAGGGCTTGGAATATGATATTCTGGAGGTCAATGGAGCTAGGATTAAAACCAAGAATCACCTACCCAGCAAAACTGAGTATCATGCTCCAAGGCAAAATATGGATTTTCAATAAAAGAGAGGACTTTCAAGCATTCTCAGTGAAAAGACCAATTGAGAGAGGGAGAAAGGGAGAGATAGAATGGGGTAAATTATCGCACATAAAAGTGGCAAGAAAAATTGGTTCTGTAGGAAGGGAAGAGAGAGCAGGTGAGGGGGAATAAGTCAATCTTGCTCTCATTGAATTTGACCTGAGGAGGAAATACCATACACACTCAGTTGGGTATCTTACCCCACAGGAAAGAAGGAGGAAGAAGATTAAAAAAAGGGGGATGATAGAAGGGAAGGCAGATGGGGGAAGGAGGTAATCAAAAACAAACACTTTCGAAAAGGGACAGGGTCAAGGGGGAAAATTCAATAAAGGGGAATAGGTTAGGAAGGAGCAAAATATAGTTAGTCTTTCACAACATGAGTATCGTGGAAGGGTTTCACATAATGATATGCATGTGGCCTATGTTGAATTGCTTGCCTTCTTAGGGAGGGTGGGTGGGGAGGGAAGAAGGGAGAGAATTTGGAACTCAAAGTTTTAAAAACCAACGTTCAAAAACAACAACAAAAAAAAAGTTTTTGCATGCAACTAGGAAATAAGATACACAGGCAATGGGGCATAGAAATTTATCTTGCCCTACAAGAGAAGAAGGGAAAGGGGGATGAGAGGAGAGTGGGGTGACAGATGGGAGGGCTGACTGGGCAATGGGGCAACCAGAATATATGCCATCTTGGAGTGGGGTGAGGGTAGAAATGGGGAAAAAATTTGTAATTCAAACTTTTGTGAAAATCAAAGCTGAAAACTAAATATATTAAATAAATTTAAAAACAAGAGATGTTCCAGTATCAATGTATTATTTAATAGATTTAGTATTGTAATCACAAAAAGTCTTGATTATAGAGTCAAATGTAACTTTGTACATGAAACTTTCCTTAATTCTCTCAAAAATTACCTTTGATTTATTTTGTGTATGTTTAATATGAATGTAAGTATTTTTGTTTCCTTCCAATAGAACATGAGTTCATTGAGGACAAAGACTTTTTCTTTTCTACCTTTGTATAAAAAATTCCTAGTCAATGCCTCACATATAGTGAGACCTTGATAATTGCTTGTTGATTGGTTGCTTGATTCTTCATCCATATTTTTGTCTTGTTTAGATAGCAGCCCAAATTATTTGAATGGCTACAAATCTCTTCCTTGAGACACTGAAGTGTTTGGGGACTTGCTGCAACCTGTCATTTCAGAATTTTTCATTTCCTTTCTAGTTAGCTCCAAGATTCTATTTGTGAGGAAAATTGCACAACAGGTTGAGTCTTTCCTTATAGGCTTTCCAATGATTTAACTCAAGATGACTAAAGAATTTCTGGCTAAAATCTAAAATAACCATTTGCTAGTTTTAAATTCTAACATAATTTCTCTCAATATTTTAAAATCAATTTATAATTTGATCTGAAGTAACTTTTCTCCTGTTATCATTTGTGATGTAAACATCCTTCTTCTCCAATAGTCTGTGATAAATTTTACAAGTTTTATTTTTGAAATCTAAATCTTTCCCTTTTAGAAATTGTAATTACCAATTATATCATTTTTCTGCCCTGATGAAACTTGAAACTATGTAAGTTTTATGAAAACATTATCTGGGACTCAGTGGTCATTTAGAGTTCTGAGTTTATGGTCTGATGATATATAATAAAGACCAGTTCTTAAAAATGTCTCTGATAAGTATTATCGGCAACAGTTACCCATCAATGAATCCTTAGATATTTCCATATAAAATTGAACATGATGTCACCCAGAAAAAGTATTATCCAGAGCAAGTGTTCTTCTAGGGTTAAAGGGGTGTCCTAGAGACAGCTCCAACCAGCACCAGAGCCAATTTTTAAATTTTCACTGTTAGTATCTATACCTCAGATATCAGCAAAGCCTACAAGCCAGGGCTGGATTTATTATTTTATTGATTACTGAGACTTAAGAGAGTAACAGAGCTGATTTAGGTGGATTTACTTTGTGTCCTGGCATTTCTCCTGGAGTCATTGAGCAACAAACACCATACTGACTGTTCCTCAGCCCTTTCTGAAGCCACACTGGCTATCAGGTAGATGACCATCTTCCAGGTGAAGGATCAGCCTATTAAGGAGGACTCTGGCAAGAATCTTGCCAGCAATGACTAACAGAGTCCCACCCCCTCCGTGATTGTCACAGGACAATCTATTTCCTTTACAGAGATGGACAGTGGAGGCATCCTTGAATTCCTGGGGGATAACCTCCTCTTGCCATATAACCTGGAAAATGTCAGTTAGCTTTTCTGTGAGCAATGGACTCCCTACCTTGTAAATCTCAGCTGGAATAGAATAAGCATCAGGTGCTTTGCCACACGAAAGGAGCCTGAAGACATTCAAAATCTCTTCTTCAGTTGGAGCTTCAGCTAGGGAGGGATTGATTTCAACCTGACATAAATGGTTAATGGCTTTAGCATTGATTGATGACGGCCTGGTGAGAACACTGTGGAAGTGTTTAGCCCATCTCTCCAGGTTCTTGTCCTCATCACTACTCGATGTGGCTCCATCAGCACTGAGTAGTTGAGATGCACCATAGGTGTTTGGCCCATAAATTGCCTTCGGGGCATTATAAAGCACTTCGGATTATTACTATCAGCATAAAACTGAATTTAATTTTCCTTCTTACTGAGCCAAGAATCCTGCATCTCTCTAAGCTTTGCTTGCACTTTACTTAAACACTGCCTTCTTAGAGATGGATGAGCTATCCTGCTGGTAAATCCTGTCAAGTTCCCATTTTTCATTTAGCAGCTTCTGAATTTCCCCACCATTTTCATCAAACCAGTCTTGGTGTTTGTGAGTGTTCTGACCCAAATGAGAAAATGTAGTGCTGTACACTAAATCACTGAAAGATTCCCACTCTTTTTCTGCTCCACTGTTGCCAACTGTGTGTTGGCTCAACTTTTCCTCCATGTTAGTAACAAACTGTTCCTGCTCAAAGAAGAGCTCTAATTTGTTGACATTAATTCTTCTGGTAGTCATTTTGCCTTGGGGGTGCTGCTTTTGCTGAATGTGAATATTTAGCTTGGAAAAAATAAGTCTATGATCAGCCCAGCAGTCTGCACCACACATTGCCTTTGCCACTCTCACATCCTGTCTCTTCGCTTTATAATCACAGTCTATTATATGCCAATGTTTGCTACAAGAGTGCATCCATGGAGTTTTATTGCATTTAGATAAAAGGAAGATACTGTTGGTGATGAGGTCATGAGATGCACAAGTGTTCCGTAGTAAGTAACCATTGCTGCTGCTGTTTCCAACTCCATTCCTCCCTAGGACTCCCTGCCAAATCTGGTAGTCTGAGCCTACTCTAGCATTAAAGTCACCCAGAATTATAAGCTTGTCCTCTTTTGGCACATTGATCATAAGGGTGTCCAGGTCTTCATAAAATTTTTCTTTGACATCATCAGGGTTCATCATGCATAGGCACTGATGATGGTGGTGTGACATTTTCCTGCAAGTGGCAATCATATTGCCATGAGCCTGTCATTCACCTCTTTTGGCAGGCACACAAGCTTGTTGACTAGATTAGTTTTAATTGCGAAACCTACACCAGCTTCATGGCACTCCCCTTCACTGCGGCCACCCTGGAAAAACGTGTATCCAGCACCAACTTCAGTATGCTGGCCTTCATTTGACAGCCTTGTTTCACTCAGGACTGCTATTTGCATGCCATACCTACTGAGTAGAATAAAGGTCTGTATACAACATTTGTAGATCTGCCCAAGGCCTTTGATAATGTTAGTCATGAGGACTTGTGGAAAATTATGTCAAAATTTGGTTGCCTGGAGAGGTTCATCAGCATTGTATGTCAATTTCGTGATGGCAAGCTTGCCCTGGTTGTAAATAATGGACAATGCTTTTGTGCCTTCTCAGTCACCAATAGAGGGAAACAAGGCTGTGTGCTCATTCCCATGCTTTTTAGCATGATGTTTTCAGCCATGTTGTCAAATGCTTTCAATGAGGATGAACATGGCATCAAGTTCCGCTATCATACTGTTAGTAAATTCTTCAACTTGAAAAGGCTACAAGCCAAGAACAAAGTGGAGGGAGTGCTGGTGCATGATTGTCTGTTTGCATATGATTGTGCACTCAATGCAGCCTCTGAAGCTGAGATGGAAGAAAGTATGGATCAATTCTTGCTGCTTGTGCTAATTTTGGCCTAACAATTAACACCAAGAAAACACAAGTGCTCCATTAGCCACCACCACACCATACATATGTGGAATCATCAATTACAGCAAATGGAGAAGTTTTGAATGCTGTGGAAAAGTTCACTTACCTTGGTAGTGTACTTTCCAGGGATGTATACATCGATAATGAGGTTGACACACACATTGCCAGAGCTAACCCAGTGTTTAGTAGGCCCTGAAGGAAAGTATGGGAGAGAAGAGGTATTAGACTGATTACCAAACTAAAGTTCTACAGAGCTATGGTGCTGACCTCATTTTTGTGTGCCTGTGAAACCTGGACAGTCTACCAGTGCCATGCCAGGAAACTGAATTGCTTCCATTTGAATTGTCTTAGGAAGATTCTGAAGATCAGCTGGCAGGATAACATACCAGACACCAAGGTCCTTACTTGAACTAAACTTCCTAGCTTTCAAACTCTGCTTCAGAAAACACAACTCTGATGGGCTGGCCATGTTGTTCAATTGCAAAATGTCCACTTGCCAAAAAGACTATTTTATGGAGAACTCACACAGGGCAATCATTCACATGGTGGTCAGAAGAAGTGATAGAAGGACTCTCAAGATCTCTCTCAAGAACTTTGGAATTGATTGTGTGACATGGGAGACATTGTCACAGGACCACTCAGCATTGCATGCCCACATCAGAGAAGGTGCTGTGCTCTATGAGCAAAGCAGAATTGAAACAGCTCAAAGAAAACTCAGGAGGCCCAAATTTGGGGTATCCACCCCAAATGTTGACATGGACTATTTGTGCCCGACCTGTGGTAGAGCATTCTGAGGTCTTATTGGCCTGATCAGCCACAGTAGGACACATTGAATCTTGAATCAAGCATAGTGATGTCATTTTGGTCCTCTTTGAGAAGAAAGAACACAACCAACACTTTATATCCTGCTACTTTGCTAAAATTATTGTTTCAACTAACTTTTTAGTTGAGTCTTTGTGATTTTCCAAGTATATCATCATATTGTCTGCAAAAGAGATATTTCTATTACCTTATTCTCTCTCCTGATTTCTTCTATTTCTTCTCATTGCTATTGCTAGGATTTGCAGTACAATACTGAATAATAATGATGACAGTGGACATCTTTGTTTTATATCTGATCTTACTTATAAATTATATTATAAATAATGCTTGCTAATGGATTTTAGATAAATGCTTTTTAAGAAAAATCAATTAAAGGAAAAATCATTTATACCAACACTTTCTAGTGTTTTTCATAGAAATGAGTGTTGCACTCTATCAAAAACTTTTTCTGCCTCTATTGATATAATCATATGATTTTTTTTACTTTTATTATTGACATAATCAATTGTATTAACAGTTTTCACTTATGTTAAACCATTCCTGCATTCCTGGTGTATATCTCATTTCATCATAATGTATAATCTTTGCAATATAGTGTTGTAATCTTTAACTAATATTTTATTCAGGATTTTTGCATCCATATTCATTAATGCAATTGGTCTATAATTTTCTTTCTCTGTTTTTACACTTCCTGGTTTATGCATCAGTATTATATTTATTGCATAAAGGGAGTTATACAGGATCCCTTCTTTGTTTACTATTTCAAATAATTTATTTAATATTCAAATTAGTAGAACTCATAAAATTCATTTGTAAATCCATATGCTTTTGGTGGTTTTCTCTTAGGAAGCTGGTTTATGCCCTGTTCAATTTTATTTTCTAAAATAGGTCTATTTAGATATTGTGTTTCCTCACTTGCTAATCTAGCAATTTACATATTTTAAAAATATTCGTCCATTTCATTTAAACTGTTAAATTTATTGGAAATAATTGGTCAAAACAAGTCCTTATGATTGTTTTGATTTCATCTTTGTTATAGGTTCATTCACATTTTTTTTTATTTTTGATGCTAGTGATATTGTTTTCTTCCTTTTTAAATTAAATTAACCAATTGATTTATTTTTTATAAAATCAACTTCTAATTTTATTCATTAATTCAATAGATTTTAACAGTCAATTTTATTAATTTCATCTTTAATTTTCAGGATTTCCAATTTAAGGTTTAATTGGAGATTTTTTCTTAGTTCTTTTTTGAGTTTTTTTTTAATTGCAAAGCCAATTCATTAGTCCACTCTTTATTTTATTGATGTAAGCATTTAGAGATATAAATTTTCTTCTGATCACTGCTTTTGCCATATCCCATAAGTTTCAGTATTCTCATTATTTTGATGTTCTCATTATTCTTATTCTCTGTGATGAAATTATTGATTGTTTCAATGATTTGTTGTTTAACTCACTCATTCTTTAAGATTAGATTGTTTAATCTCCAATTGGAAGTCAATCTATACTTCTATGGTCCTTTATTGAATACAATTTTTATTGCGTTGTGATCTGAAAATGGTACTTTTAGTATTTCTGCTTTTAAATATACAAATTTTATGTATGGTCAACCTTTGTAAAGGTACCATAAACTGCTAAGACAAATGTATATTCCTTTCTATTTCCATTCAGTTCTCTACAGATATCTCTCAAATCTAGCTTATCTAAAATTCTATTCACTTCCTTGACTTCTTTCTTATTTAGTTTTTTGGTCAGATTTTTCTAGTTCATTTCTTACTTAGCCTTAATCACTGAATAGGTATTACCTCAGAAAAACTGAGAGCTGGGAAAGACCTTAGCTTAAAAAGGCCAAAATCTCCCACTGAATCCAGGGCCACCTCCAGTCATCCTGATCTATATCTTATCACTGGACCTACATGGTTCTGGAGGAGAGAGTAAGGCTGATGACTTTCCATAGGCCTGCCTCACTTAAAGTCAATTCACTTGTAAGTCAAGACATCACCTTCCTGATGGGGATGGTCCTCTTGGAGAAGGAAGTATAAAACGACTTAGTTAAATGTCAAAAGAAGAGAAACAACTCTGGTCAGTAATTGGGCTGAGATTAGACCCGCACATCCAGACTCGAAATAAAATGATCTTTCTTTTCATCATACCTGCTAAATATTATTCCTTAATTGTCAACAATAACAATAACAAAAGAAAGTTACTTTGGATTTTGAAATCTCCAGATTTCTCCTTGGAGTAACTTGAAATACTTTACATATGTAGGACTAAAATGCCCCTCTACTCATCTGAGACATTAACCAGCTCTTCTCCAGAGAGGCTACTCTTATACCCGATAGCAATGCTCCAGAAATGAGAATTTTCTCAGGGCTCTGATTACTCATTAAGCAGAAGACTGAACTAGCCAACCAATGATGTCCATTCTAGTGCAACATTCTATGTCTCCCTGGCTCTAAGGTATGAGTTTAGTTCTCTCGTTTAACAGTACATGTGCACTAATTTAATGGGATATTAGCATTAATGAAAAGCACTTCAATTATCAATCAGTCTTAATATTAATCTACTAAACAAAAAAGGATCTTTTAAGTAAGTTTAAGCAATTAATTTTAAAGATCATTGTGGGTATTATTTGAAGGGTCATGAGGTTTTTTGAAAAATGCTGTACTTGTTGCATAACAAATATAAAATGAAAAGAATAATAACAGGTGATGTTTTGTTGTGTTTTAAGGGTGTAAAGACCACTGGACCATAAGGTAAAGGAATGGGGGAGTAATATTTGTGAAGGAGAGGGGCAGGATGATGGACGAGAACAATGAAGTCAGAGAGTATCAGAATTGCTTCAGATGTGTCCTCTCTGCCCCAAGTCAGCCATGACCATGCTCAGATCATTGTATTAGAAGAGTTAGCCTTCATCCATCTTTTCCAGCATAATTTACATTTCCTATTTTCAGTGAAAAATGAGTTCCATTTTCAACAAAATTACCTGAGATGTCAATGGAAGTATCATCCTGACTGCATTTCCCCTTGGGATTTGAATCTGAAGTTATGAGATCCCAGGGGGATTCTTTCTTTAATAATGCTCTTGGGACCAAAAGATCTCACAACAAATAAATGAAAACTGTCTCACTCCCACTAGGAGGCTCAGGTTTTGTAAAGGTGTAAATCTGACCCCTGTCCGGGATCTTCAGAGGGAACGAGAAGTCTCTTTCTGGGATTCATATTTTCATTTAAAAGCACCAGTAATTCCATTCTCTAAGCATGATTTTTTGGAATGCTGATCAGTGACAATTTGCTGTAGAAAAGGCCCCACATATTATTCTTATACTACAAGAGTCCAAATAATAAAAACCAATATTTACATAACATTTTAAGTTTTGGAAAGAACTTTCCAAATATTATCTCATTTTTTTATCACAAAAATCTTGGGACATAGGTTTTATTATTATTCTTATTTTGTAGATGAAGAAACTGAGGTTGATGGACTTTAAGTGACTTTCCCAAAAGTACAGGGCTATTAATCACCTATGGCTGGATATTAACTCAGGTCTTCAGCGTTCTATCCACTGTACCACCTAGTTGCTGCCTCAGAGTTAATGTCAGAGGAGTGACTCCTCTAATCCTGAAAGGACTAAGGTGAGTAACCAGGTTTCCCTGTATCTTCAGGAAATGTCTGGGATAAATCAGATTGTGGAGTCTAAAGTAGAAAGTCAGGTTGCAACAGAGCTTCTCTTAATGTACACAGGGTGTGGTCATAGACAAGTTTATCAAGATGACACTAGAGATACTCCCTGTCTATTCAGTTCCCATAGGAATGTGATCTAGGGATGAGGAGATTTCTTTCTACCTTCTATTCATCAGTTCTATTGCTTATAGGCTCTCTTTTTACTTTCTATTCCTGATCTATATCTATTAAAGATGAAAAAAAATTATTTTTCACCCATTTCTAATGATTTAACAATCCTTAAGCTGTTAGGAATATGAGGTATATTAATTATATTTAGTTCTCAACATCCAATAATATCTTCCCCCTTCCCCTTAACTTATTTTTACTTATCTATGGAATGAAGTGCTTGGATGAGATCATTTCTAAATGATCTTCCAATTAGAAATCCCAAAATCTTACATTTTCAAAGCAACTGGACAGGCAAAAGGTGAACATGACTAATACAAGCATAACTGTAAAAGTTGAGTGGACCTTTAGCTGCATTTCTGTCATTTGATGTATACTCAATGTTACAGTAGAGTGAAAATAATAAGAATAACTGACAATTAAATATGTCTTTAAAGTTTGTGGAGGACTTGAACCTCAAAACAACCCCATGAGTTAGATACCTTGTGTATAATCATCCTGACTTCACAGATGAGGAAACAAATGGAAAGAAGACAAATTAGTTAGTGATGGACTGCAAATGAATTAGTCAGTATTACTGTAAAAACTCAAACCTAGCTTTTATTTCAATATCAGTGATCTATATGCCATCTTGCACTACTGAAGCAAGGTACAGCTTAAATATGAAGGAAGGCATGTATGGAATTGTCAGAGGCTCTATGCAATGCTGCTCTAGGTGAATTAAGATCTGGAGAAGAATGCAAGCAAATGGAAATGTGTTAAGAAAGAAGGTTACATCAAGAAGATGATCTTGGTTTTTTTTTAAAGTAATAGGAGTAGGAATATACAGTATAAAGGAAAGGGAACAAGCAGCACCTTGACAAATGGTACTACTTTTTGATTGGCAGCACATGGACTAACATCAGCCAATAGCAATTTTTTTTCTTTTGCAAATTATTTTGCTACCAAAGTTCCTTGCTCCTTAAAACCTATGATTTTAAAAAAAATGATTCCTCTTCTTTCTGCTTTCATCTTAGCTCCATTTATTACAAGACAGAGCAATCCCTCTTGCTCCTAGCATTAAGATTTCCAGGCTCTGAGTCAATGAGAATCACCATATTGAAGTTTCAGATAGTGGAATTGATTTTGAGAAAGAAATTATATATTTTATTAATCTACAATGTAATTTAGTAGGAAAGGACTAACCTACTGAGTGAAGAAAGAAAATTTTCAACTACTCCAGAAAAGAATGAAGCGAGTGATACGGTAGAAGGGAAAGGAATAGAAAGATAATAGAGTCTCAAATATGTGACTTTCTAAACAGAGTTTTCCCCTTTTCAACAAGTTATGCTATGCTTGAAATTTAGTTTCAGGCTCACATATAGGCTATTATGTGAGTTTAGATAATTTCCTTTGATTGAATTCAATTAATCTATATTGAGATAGAACCATGTATAAGGCACTGTAAAAGCATACTAAGATTCATAAAACACACTCCGTGCCCTCCTGAACTTTAAAATTTGTGATGGCAGATATGAAATATGTAAGCAAGGTATATTGTTAAAGTATGATTGAATGACCAACCTTGATTACAAAGAAGAGATGAAAAGATAAATATCCCTTTTGTCTTTGCAAAAGTCCTTACTTGGGATCATGGGAGTGGAACATTTCACATTTAGTTGATATATTTGCTGGTTTTACTGAATTGTTTTTTTTTCTTTCTTTCTTGTAAATACTTGGCTATCAGAGATAGCTTAGTGTGTAGAGGAGGGGTAAAGGCTATATTTGTAAATGATATAAAACAGACAAAATATATCAATAAAATATTTAAATATGATTTTTAAAAACGGTAATTTATAACTGACATCAGAGACATAAAACACCTTCCTGATGAAGGATAATTGAAATCTTCATGAAGGAGGTAGCTTTCAAGCTGAGTAATAAAGTAATAGGAATTACATGTATGCAATCAAGAAGGAAAAGCATTTCAGAAACAGCATAGCATGGGCAAAAACATAGATTTTTTTAAACTGAGAGATGTTTGGGGGAACAAAAATTGTTTTGGCTAGACCATAGATAATGTGAACATGCATAGTAGCAGATGAGGCTATAAAGGTATATTGAGTGAAATAATGGAGAGTTTTGCATTCCTGGATATTCACTAGGCTATGGGAAGTCACTGTTGGTTAATCACAGAATCATAGGATGTGATATTTGGAAGGAATTCTTTAGTTTAACTACTTCATTTGGATAAAAGAAAACTGGGAATTTGAGGGGATAAATTGTTTTGTCCAAGATCATAATTCAGTCAATTAGTAAACGTCACTGTATTTTCCTGGGTAAAAAAAAAAAAACATGTATGTATATAAATTTAAGGAAAAAATATAAATAAATAAAAGGTAGATTTGTGTAGCAGGTGGATATTTTGCAAAAACTTATTTTGAAGTTGGTGCTTGAGGTGAGATTTGAAGGAAACCAGGGATTTGAACAGGCAGAAGTAAGGAGGGTAGCCCTTTTCCTTGCTACGACCAACCCAAAAGTACATTTGCACTTGATACCATCCTCTCTCGTAATCTCCAGTCAATTGTATTCTCATCACTCCTCCTTTCTCTCAGATCTTCAAATTTTCCTATCAACTTCTTTCTTTCATATTACCTTTACATAGGCCTCTGTCCTCCATTCCTAAAAATCTTCACTACATTCTACTGTCTCCTTAATATATTGTCCTATATCTCTCCTCTCTTTCTCAGCAGAACTCCTATCAAAAAGTTGTTTATACACACTGACTCCAATTCCTCCCACTCACTCACTTCATCTTTTTCAGTCTAGCTTCTAACCATCATTCAGGTAGAACTGCTCTCTGCAATGTTACCAAGGATCTCTTTGCTAAATTTTATCGTCTTTTTTTCAATCCTGATCCTTCTTGACCTAATCTGCTGCATTTTATATTAGCTACCTTTTCCTCTTGGACACTATCTTCTCTCTGAGTTTTCATTACACTCTCTTTCCTGATTCAATTCCTGACGGTGTGACCGCTTGTTCTCAAATTGATTTGATGGCTTACCATTTATATGACATATCCTAACTATGAGATTTCCTCAGGATGTGACTCTGAGTCTCCTTTTCTTTTTCCTCTATACTCACTCTCCCAGTAACCCCATCATTTCCCAAATGTTTAACAATCATCTTTATGAATATGACTTCTAGATTTCTAGCTCCAGGCTCTCCCTTAAGTTTCAGGCTCATATAATTAATTACCTACTGCATGTTTCAAACTGGATGTCCTGGAGACATCTTAAATTCAACATGCCTATGATGAATTTCATATAAAATCCTACTCTTCATCTGCATTGTGACCGCCAATCCCTTGACCTCTCAATTCTCTCCCAGGCCATCTCCCTTACACTAGCTACTCTCTTTTCTCCTCCCCATCTTTACTTATTGGTAAACCAATCCAACTTTATATTTTTCTTTCTTGAATCCCTCTCCCCATTATCATACCACCAAATGCACCTAGTCAAGCCAGAGCCTTGGATCATCGCCATCACTTGTCACCTTTGCTCCTACATACATACTGCCAGAAGAAAATAGAGAAAATTACACAACAAACCAACTTGGCCCACTATAGATTTATGTTATATAACCTCAACTGGGCTTTCATTGCTGCTAAGCAATACTACTATCTCTTCTTTATCAACTTACTATTCCATTCTCTACATTGGCTCTTAACAACCCTTTTCATCCCTCTTCAAATCCCCTATGGTTCCCCTTCCAACCACTTTCTCAGCTAAGACCCTTGCCTCATATATTTCAGAAAAATAAATTGAGACCATTTATTGTGAATTGTCTTTTCCATACTTCCTCATCTCCTATGGCTCAGGTGCTTTCTATGAATTTCTCTTCCTTCATCCCTGTCTTAAATGAAAATGAAATGGCCTTAGTCCTGACCAAGACTAACTGCTTTACTTATTCAATTGTTTCTATTCCTTCCTTTCTCCTTCAACAGATTGCCCCAACTGTAATACCTACTCTTTCACTTATTTTCAATTTTCCCCTATCTTTTGTATCATTTACTACTGTCTAAAACATGCCAATCCATGCCTAACCATGCCCATCCTGAGAAAAGCCCTTGCTTGATCCTTCCATCTGCACCATCATCCTATATCTCTTCAACCCTTTGTGGCTAAACTCCTTGAACAGAATATTTACAATAGGTGCCTCCACTTTCCTCTCATTTTCTTCTTAACCTCTTATAATCTTGCTTCTACCTTATCATTCCATTGAAACTACTTTCTCTAAAGTTACTAATGATTTCTTAGTTGTCAAATTTAATGTCCTGTTCTCAAGTCTCTTTGTCTTTGACCTCTCTGAAACCACTGAGGCTGTTGATACCTGTCCACCCCTTGATACTCTCTTTTCTCTGGGTTTTCAGAACACCATCTTTACTGGTTCTCCTCTTAAGTATTTGAGTACTTCTCTGTCTCTGTTTCTAGACTCTTCCACACCAAACCCTCTAGGCATAGATGTCCTTCAGGCTTTTTTTCCTGGGCCCTATTTCTTTTTACATCACTGGATGATCTTTATCTGCTCCCAAGGATTTACTTACAATCTCTATGCTAATGATTCAAAAGTATACCTATGCCATCCCAATCTGTCTCCTAAGCCCCAATTTCTTATGTTCAGTTGCCTTTCAGATATCTCAAAATGGATGCCTAGTAGACATCTTAAACTCAATATATCCAACATAAAATTTATTATCTTTCCCCAAAGCCTCCATTCATCCTACCTTCCTTATTAGTATAAAGGGCAACACAATCCTCTTAGACTATCAGATTTGCCACCTAGCATTCATCTTGGATCCCTTTCTCTCTCTCAGCCCCATATTCAGTTATTACCAAAGCCTGCTGATTTCACCTTTGCAACATCTCTCAAATATGTCCTCTTCTCTCCTCTGGCATTGCCACCACTCTAATTCAAACCCTCATCACCTCATTCCTGGAGTATTGCAATAGTCTTCTGGTATACCCACTTCAGTCTATACCTACTCTATACCTACCTTCAACACTTACTCTAATCCACCCTGAATTCAATAACTAAAGTAATTTTCCTAAAGGGTGTTTCTGATCATAATATTTTTATACATTATTCCCTGACCTGTACTTTTCAATCTGGCTTCTCCCTCCCTTTTATTTGATTTATTTGGTTTACAGACCTAGTAGTGTTATTACTGGGTCAAAGGGTGTGTACAGTTTTACAGCCTTTTGGACACCATACCAAGTTGTTTTCCTGAATGGTTGAATCAGCTCACAACTCCTCCAACAGTGCATTAGTGTATTTAATTTTCCACATCCCCTCTAGCATTTGTCCTTTTAATTACTATTATTTCTCATAAAATTTCAAAGGAGAAAATTTTAGAGGATAAAGCAAAGACTCTGGATTAGAAATCCTGGGAAACTTTTTGGCTGTTCACTTATTTCAGTCAGGTCTGACTCTTCATGATGCTATTTGGGGTTTTCTGGACAAAGATATTGGAGTAGTTTGCCATTTCCTTCTCCAGCTCATTTTAGAGATGAAGAACTGAAGCAAACAAGGATAAGTGACTTGCTCAGGGTCACACAGCTAGTAAGTATCCGAAGCCAGATTTGAATTCAGGAAGAAGAGTCTTCCTTACTCCAAGCCTGGTACACTATCCAATGGGCCACCTAGCAGCCCAACAATTTCACCTATTTTTTTACCATGTAAAATAATGACCACAGGCATGTGGTCCTATAGCAATATGGATTTTATACTATCTCAATTGTCTTGGGGAAATTAAAAAATAAGTAAGAAACTATTTCCCTCTTTTTACTATTAATAAGCATCTGTTTGTCTTACAAATATCTTTAGGATTTTGGTATGTCAAGAAGAGTTAAAGAAGGAAATAAAAGATATAAGGAAACCACTAATTCTTGTAGATGGAAAATATAGAAAATAATTCATTTCATAAGTGAGCCTTCTGGCTAAGGATACAAAGAAAATCAAATGATAGTCTCAGCTGTCAAGTTCTTTGCAGTATAATGAAACCTACAGTACTGGTACTCAGCTTTGATTGTGAAGCTCAGCTGAAATAATGCATATAAATTGCATTGTAAATCTTAAAGTACTACAATTTTCTAATTCTATATCTTTCTTCTGTTCCTACTAACACAAGAATGTCAAACAGTGATAAATGATATTTTGTCTTCCATGTGTCTTCTTTTCTCCACGGTACCACCTTCCTTCTAACCTACAAAGAAATGGCTTCATTAAATCACTCTACAATAATCATGTTCATCTTAGAGGGATTAACAGACCAGCCAGAGCTCCACCTTCTCCTTTTTATCCTGTTCCTGGGCATCTATGTTGTCTCTGTGGTGGGAAACTTGGGCATGATCCTGCTTA
This sequence comes from Trichosurus vulpecula, assembly GCF_011100635.1. Classification (NCBI taxonomy): domain Eukaryota; kingdom Metazoa; phylum Chordata; class Mammalia; order Diprotodontia; family Phalangeridae; genus Trichosurus; species Trichosurus vulpecula. The sequence goes on along the minus strand of NC_050574.1, from coordinate 161,841,097 downwards.
TTTCTATTGGTCTTCAGCTACAATCTCCAATGTACTTTTTCCTCAGCAACTTGTCCTTTGTGGATCTCTGCTACTCCTCTGCCATTACTCCCAAACTCCTGGTGAACTTCATAGTGAGTAAAAACATCATATCCTACAATGAGTGTATGATGCAACTTTTTTTCTTCTGTTTTTTTATTGTTTCTGAATGCTACATGCTGATAGCCATGGCCTATGACCGTTATGTTGCCATCTGTAGTCCCCTTCTTTATAATGTCATCATGTCTCCACGGGTCTGTTCCTTTTTGGTGACAGGAGTGTATACTATGGGTACATTTACCAGTCTGCTTCACACAAGTTGCATGGTCAGATTGTCCTTTTGTGGTCCTAATGTCATTAAACATTATTTCTGTGATGTCATCCCCCTTTTGAAGCTCTCCTGCTCTAGCACCTACCTCAATGAGCTTCTGTTGATGGTTATTGGTACATTCAATGTATTTTTAACCACTGCTGCCATTTTCATCTCTTATGCTTTCATCCTCACTAGCATCCTTCACATCCAGTCTGCTGAAGGGAGGTCTAAAGCCTTCAGTACCTGCAGCTCCCACCTGGCAGCTATTGCTATCTTTTATGGCACTATGATTTTCATGTATCTTAAGCCACCATCAAGCAGTAGTATGACTCAGGAGAAGGTGGCCTCGGTATTTTATACCACAGTTATCCCCATGCTGAATCCCCTAATCTACAGCCTGAGGAATAAGGATGTCAAGGATGTAGTAAAGAAAATCATGAGAGGTATAATATTTTCCAGGCCTATGTAAACATCAAGAAAAAGTAAAGACAACAATGATCATGATTTTTCTTTCTACTTTGTCTGAAAAGAGTCACCAATTTTCCATGAAATGAGGATTAACTTTGGAAAACACTGTGAAGAAGCTGAAACCACAACTTCAGATTCTTTAATTTTCATTCATTCATGCATTCATTCATTTATTCATTCATTTAACAAGTATTAATTAAGTGCTAACTTCAAGAAATACACCTTGCTAGGTACTAAAGATGTAAAAAAATAAAATAAAATAATTCCTGACCTTAATAGTTTACTTTCTAGTATGGAGTTATAGCATATACACCCTTTAACTTTCCATATCTTTTCTTTCCTTCTCATCCAAACTTCTGAACATCAGTTCAGTATCCCCAAATTAACCTAGTTTCCTAAAGCCTCCTTACTTACCCAATTCTGGCCTTTCATAACCCTTTTCCTTCAACAAAACTTACCTTTTCAATATCCCACTGCTCCATGGCTTTGCTGCCAGGTAAATTAAGCATTCCTCTCAAATTCCAATTAAAGGAGGCAGGGATACAGTAATGGAACTGAGAGAACTTCAGCGGGTGCTCTTCTCTACTAAATTACAACACACTAACCATACTTTTTCAAGTTACCCATCACTGCTGTCTTTGATTTTGGATATTGAAGTCCAAAAGTTGGGCATGGTGTTGCTTAGAGAAAGGAGGGACAAGCCACCCCCTAGAATTCATGTAACACATTCATGTAAAGTTCTCCTTCCTGCCATAATAAATCTCTTTTCTTTTTAAAATCAGAACTGAAGGTTGCCTTGAGTAACACAACACGTTTTCAAATAGAGAGTATAATCTCTCGCTCAATTTCAACCACTGATACCTTTTTGTAATTATTTCATTGATATACTTCTGTTAATCATATGTCAGTCCTTGTCTCCTCTATAAGATTATATCCGATTCTTTCTCTATGCTCCAAATGCATAGGTTACTTTCAGGGACCCTGAAGACTATCACAAATTAATATTAAGGACATTTAAAGCATGCATGATCTAGCTGTGGCTCTGCTCCTAACTCATTGTGTAACCTTAAGCAAGTCATTTCCCTGTTACTGAAATGCTTTTTTCCCCGAAATCTGTAAATGAAAGGATTTGGATGTACAAAAATATTTACAGCAGCTCTTTCTGCAGTAGCAACAAAAAAGGAAATTGAAAAATGCCCATCAACTGGGGAATTGCTGAACAAATCATGATATGTGATTTTGATGGAATACTATTGTGTATAAGAAATAACAAGCATACTGTGTTCTGAGTTCTCCATCTTTTGTTTCCTTCTAAGTTTTCTTTTGTTCTCTACTGAACACTTTTCACTTCGCTTTTTTCCTTGCTTCCTCTCCCTGCCCCAGAAGGCTACAATTAAGCATGAATATATATATATACATACATATATATACATACACGTACATATATATATATATATATATATATGTATATATTATGTATGTGTATATATGTGTGTATGTGTATATATGTATGTGTGCATATATACATATATAATAGAAACATACACATATGTGTATATGTGTATGCATATGTATATGTATGTACACACATATATACATATATACAAACATGCATATATAGATGCACTTACATATGCACATACTTAGATATCTATAATCATACTCATATTTAGACATATACATTCATATGCGTCTATGTAGGACCATACTGTACTTGTTTGTCCTCTGTGACTCTGAGGGTGGACAACATCTCCCCTCATAAGGCTAAGTCTTTCCATAGTTTTCTAAGTCCACCAGCTCATCATTTCCTATAGCACAGCAATATTCCAGTTATTTTAAATAGTCTAAAACAATATTCGATTGATATGACTGGCATATAGTATTGTTTTCCTATGTCGTTTGCTTTCCTAAGGAACACGGAAGGGAGAAAAGGAAGGACAGAATTCGGAACTCTAAATTATTTTAAATGTTTAAAATATTTTTTCACATGTGATTGAGGAAAAAATAAATTAAAACATAGAATCTATAAATGAGAGATAGGAATAGATTACTTCAGAGTTCTATTCACACTATTATATCCTATGAATAAGAATCCTATGTGTAATGTTCAATGTAGAAAGTGGACTGATCACACATTTGATCTACACACATATTAATATGACCAGTAATTCATCACAGGTGTGTTGGTAAAGGTAGGAAGACATGATCAGTGTATGTATTTCCTTGGTCATTCAACACCCTGAACAAAGGCTAATACCTAATTCAGCTACCATATGGACCAGAGCTAGTTGCTCCAGTGGGTAGATCACTGGGCCTGGAGTCAAAAAGATCTGAGTTCAAATCTGGCTCCAGACACTATCTATGCTACCTTGGGCAAGTCACTCAATCTATGTTTGGCCCAGTTACCTCAACTATACAATGTGGATAATAATAGCACCTACTTCCCAGGTTTTTCGTGAGGATCAAATGACCTAATATTTCTGAAATGTTTAGCATAGTGCCTGGCAAACAGTAGATGCTATAGAAATGCTAGCCATTGTTGTTGTGGTGGTGGTTATATGTTTATATTATGCATCAAGCAAATGAAAAATCACGTTTGTTTCCATTATGGCAAATTGTATTTTGGCTTTATTGAAAGAAACTTATAATACAAAGAAGACAATATTGCAATATATCAAAAGATCATTGATTTAATCAATATTGTAGCTCTTCCATAAAGTCATATAACACTACCAATGTGATATGTAGGGGGAGGCCTGACTCAGGTAGATGTCCTGTTAGTTCAGGCAAGCTGTTAGAACTAAATGAGGCACTGCTAGGTAAGTTAACAGTTGAAAAAAGAAAGTTAACAGTCAGTATAGAAAGGCTATTCCATGAGGATATAGAACTTTGTTTGGACAGACCCCTACCTTGATACAAAAACAGGTCAGGTCAGGGACTGGTTACTCAGTGTTGGAATATCTGCCAAATGAGGGTGGCCCTTTTGATGCTTTTAGGTCATAAGGAAGGCTGTAATGGTAACCAGGGCAGTGCTTTTTGCTGTTCTTCTCTTAAGTTCCTTTAATGATTCTTGCCTTTCAAATATAATGGCAAGCAAAATGGGACATTTTTGTGGGCTTTTATTTTATTTTTATTTTGCACTTAAATAAAGCTCGTTCCACATACATACAAAATACCTGATGCAACAAAGAACCCAGTAAAATAAATCCACACAATGGTTGTGTCCAAAAAGCTATGTTTCTTTCTGTTATGTGATTCCATCACCTCTGTGTTGGGAAGTTAGAAAACATACATTATCATAATCTTCTGGAGACATGGTTAGTCATTATAATGACTGAAGTTCTTAAGTCTTTCAAAGTTGTATTCTTAAAATATTATTTTTTGAAGGCATTCAAAGTTGTTCTTTTGTTATTTTTAGTTTGCAATACTTGGTTCTACATAATTTTGAGTTCCAGATTTTCTTCTCTTCCTCCCCACCTCCCTCCCCAAGACGGCATGGAATCCCATATGACTTCCACGTATAACTTCGCATTGAATTAATTTTCACACCAGTCAGGTTATGGAGAAGAATTATGACCAAAGGAATGAATCATGAGAAAGAAGAAACAGAACCAAAAAAAAATCGCAAAAACAAAAGACAGAAAAAGAAAAAAGGGGGAGAAAAAGGCAAGCATGAAGTGTGCCTCAATCTGCATTCGTAGTTCTTTCTCTGGATGTAGATAGCATTCTCCATCGTGAGTCCTTTGGAGTTGTCTTTGCAACCTGTGTTGCTGAGAAGAGCAAAGTCTGTTAGGGTTAGTCCTCACAAAATCCATATATCTGTGGTTGTGTATAATGTTCTCCTGGCTCTGCTCCGCTCAATCAGTGTTATGCCCTACCCCCCTCCTTTTCAGTTTCTCCATCCTACCTCAGCTTGTCCCACTGTTTGTGTCCCCATCTCCACGGAAACGATCCTGCCTCAGCTTGTCCCCCTGTTTGTGTCCCTATCTCCATGGAAATTTAATTGTGTCCTTTCCCTTTAAATACTTTTTCTCTCCCTTTGCTCAGGGCTGTTCAATTTGAGTAATTACTCTGAACAGTCGCTCGCTTCAATAAATCCACATCTAAATTTATATCCGGGTCTCGCTCGCCTTTTTTCAGCACAACTTCAGCATTATGTCGTGTAGGTTTTTCCAGGTTGTTATGAAGTCCGTATCATCCCCGTTTCTTATAGCACAATAGTATTCCATAACCTTCATATAACACAGCTTGTTCAGCCATTCCCCAATTGATGGGCATCCCTTTGATTTCCAATTCTTAGCTACCACAAAAAGAGCTGCTATAAATATTTTTGTACATATAGGTCCTTTTCCCACTTGTGTGATCTCTTTGGGATATAACCCTAGAAGTTGTATTGCTGGGTCAAAGGGTATGAACATTTTTATAGCCCTTTGGGAATAGTTCCAAATTGCTCTCCAAAATGGCTGGATCAGTTCTCAACTCCACCAGCAATGTAACAATGTTCCAATTTTTCCGCATCCTCTCCAGCATTTATCATTTTCCTGTTTTGTTATTTTAGCCAATCTGACAGGAGAGATGTGGCACCTAAGAGTTGTTTTGATTTACATTTCTCTAATCAGTAGTGATTTCGAGCATTTTTTCATATGCCTATAGATATCTTTAATTTTTTCCTCTTGCTGTTGGGCTTTGTTAGTAATGTACAGGAATGCCAAGGATTAATGTGGGTTTATTTTATATCCTGCAACTTTGCTAAAGTTGTTTATTATTTCAAGGAGTTTTGTGCTTGATTCTCTAGGATTCTCTAAGAAAATCATCACATCAAATGCAAAAAGTGATAATTTAGCTTCTTCTTTGCCTATTGTAATTCTTTCAATTTATTTTTCTTCTCTTGTTGCTACAGCTAACCTTTCTAGTATCAAATTGAATAGTAGGGGTGATAATGGACACCCTTGTTTCACCCCTGATCTTATTGGGAATGCATCTAGTTTATCCCCATTACAAATAATGCTTGTTGATGGTTTTAGATAGATGCTATTTATAATTTTACGGAAGGCTCCATCTATTCCTATGCTTTCTAGTGTTTTTAATAGGAATGAGTGCTGTATTTTGTCAAAGGCTTTTTCTGCATCTATTGAGATGATCATATGGTTTCTGCTAGTTTTGTTGTTGATATGGTCAATTATGCTAATAGTTTTCCTAGTATTGAACCAGCCTTGCATTCCTGGAATGAAGCCTACCTGGTCAAAGTGTACTATTATTGTGATAAGTTGCTGCAATCTTTTTGCTAATATCTTATTTAAAATTTTTGCATCAATATTTGTTAGAGAAATTGGTCTATAATTTTCTTTCTCTGTTTTGACTCTACCTGGTTTGGGTATTTGTACCATATTTCTGTTGTAAAAAGTGTTTGGTAGGTCTCCTTCTTCACCTATTTTCCCAAATAGTCTACAAAGTATAGGAATTAATTGTGCTTTAAATGTTTGATAGAATTCACATGTAAAAACATCTGGCCCTGGAGATTTTTTCCTAGGGAGTTCATTGATGGCTTGCTCAATTTCTTTTTCTGGGACAGGGTTATTTGGAAATTTTACTTCCTTTTCTGTTAACATGGGCAATTCATGTTTTTGTAGATATTCATCCATATCTCTAAGGTTGTCAAATTTATGGCTATACAACTGGGCGAAATAATTCTTAATTATTGTTTTGATTTCCTCTTCATTAGAGGTGAACTCACCCTTTTCATTTTTGATACTGGTAATTTGATTTTCTTCTTTCTTTTTTTAATCAAATTGACCAAAGGTTTATCAATTTTATTGATTTTTTCATAAAACCAGATCTTTGTTTTATTTATTAATTCAATAGTTTTCTTGGTTTCAATTTTATTAATCTCTCCTTTGATTTTCAGTATTTCTAATTTGGTATTTAATTGGCGATTTTCAATTTGTTCTTTTTCTAGCTTTTTTAGTTGTATGCCCAAATCATTGATCTCTTTTTTCCCTATTTTATTCATGTAAGCATTTAGAGATATAAAACTTCCCCTAAGAACTGCTTTTGCTGCATCCCATAAGTTTTGGTATGTTGTCTCATTATTGTCATTCTCTTGAATGAAGTTATTAATTGTTTCTCTGATTTGTTCTTCGGCCCACTCATTCTTTAGGATTAGATTATTTAGTTTCCAATTAATTTTTAGCTTATTTTTCCATGGTTCTTTGTTACAAATAATTCTTATTGCATCATGATCTGAAAAGTATACTTTGACTACTTCTGCCTTTCTGCACTGGATTGTGAGGTTTTTATGCCCTAGTACATGGTCAATTTTTGAGTATGTGCCATGTACTGCTGAGAAGAAAGTATATTCCTTTTTAACCCCATTCAGTCTTCTCCAGAGGTCTATCATATCTGCCTTTTCTAAAATTCTGTTTACCTCCTTAACTTCTTTCTTATTTATTTTGAGGTTAGATTTATCAAGTTCAGAAAGGGAGATGTTGAGGTCTCCCAAAATTATAGTTTTGCTGTCTATTTCTTCCTGTAACTCCCTTAACCTCTCATCTAAGAATTTGTATGCCATACCACTTGGTGCATATATGTTAAACTATGATATGGCTTCATTGTTTATGGTGCCTTTTAGCAGGATGTAGTGTCCTTCCTTATCTCTTCTAATTAAATCTATCTTTACTTTTGCTTTGTCTGAGATTAGGATTGCTACACCTGTTTTTTTTTTTTTTACTTTAGCTGAAGCACAATATATTTTACTCTGGCCTTTTACCTTTACCTTGTGTGTATCCCTCTGTTTCAAATGTGTTTCTTGTAAACAGCATATTGTAGGATTATGGTTTTTAATCTATTCTGCTATATGTTTCTGTTTTATGGGAGAGTTCATCCCATTCACATTCACAGTTATGATTTCTGTGTCTTTTTCTCCATCCTATTTCCCCCTGTTTATGCTTTTATTTCTCCCTTTACCCTTCCACTCCTCAACAAAGTTTTGCTTTTGACCACCGCCTTCCTCAGTTTACCCTCCCTCTTTATTCCCCTCCCTTATTTTACCATTTCCCAATTGCTACTTCTCCCCTCCCTTCTGTTCACCCCCTCCCTTTTTTCGCCCTTTCCCCTCCTACTGCCTATCAGACAAGTTAGATTTCTATACTTATCAGGGTATGTTATTCCCTTCTTGAACCAGATCAGATGACAGTAAAGCTCAAATACTACTCTTCTGCCTCCCTTCTTTCCCTCTACTAAAATGTGTTTTTGAGCCTCTTCATTTGGTGTAATTTACCCTTTTCTATTACCTCCTTACCTCTTCTCTTATAGCCCTCCCTTCACATCTCTTAATTTTTTTTTATGCTTATATCAGTTATTTTATACAGGCATTTACAGTCTATGTATATCCTTTTCAATTGTCATAATAGCTGTACTATTCTTAAGATTGACATATATATATATAAAACATACACAAGATGATATAATTCTATATAAAGATGCAAATACTTTGCCCTTATTGATTAATAAGGTTTCTGGGGGTTTTCCCCCTGTTTCCCTTTTTATGTCTCTCTGGAGTTTTGTATTTGGAGATCAAATTTTCCATTGAGTTCTGGCCCTTTCATCAGGAAGGTCTGGAAATTCCCTTATTTCATTGAATGTCCAACTTCTTGCCTGAAAAATTATGCTTAGTTTTGCTGGGCAGTTGCTCGTTGTAGTCCCAGCTCCTTTGCCCTGTGGAATATCATATTCCAATTTCTCCTCCCTTTTAATGTAGAAGCTGAGAGAGAGAATTTCTCTTTTGAGTGAGATCTGGAACTCTCTTGATTAAGCTACATTACCTCACTGCAAATGAAAGACCTCCTTCAATTTGGATTGCCTTGTATATATTCTCATACACATATTTCTCTGATTTGTGTTTAGCTAATGAATTAAATAAGTAAGTTTCTTTCCTATTGGATATGTGTATTCAGTGTGAAATTGGTAGGTTATAGGAAGGGAGTCAAGTATTGGATATAAAGCTTGGGGTCTTCTTTTCCTCATTAAGAAGTAGCAATCAGGGCAGCTAGGTGGCACAGTGAGTAGAGCACCAGCTCTGGAGTCAGGAGGACCTGAGTTCAAATCTGGCCTCAGACACTTGACACACTTACTAGCTGTGTGACTTTGGGAAAGTCACTTAACCACAATTGCCCTGCCTTCCCCCCTCCAAAAAACAAACCAAAAAAAAAAAAAAAAAGAAATAGCAATCTGAAAACTACATCTCTTACACTAATGATGTTTAGGCGAGTAAATAGATATAATTCTAGCCTTCGACCCTGTCTTTCTGAGGAAAATAGAATGGCAGTAGACCCCAGCCCTAACCCCCTGCTTTCTGTCTTGGCAGAGAATCAGGAGTCTCCCTTCAACTTCTTCCTAATGCACCTGTCCTTTGAGGGTAGATGAGAGTTGGCCTTCCCTCAATGATGAGGATTCTCAAACCTGGTCATACTCTTAACATCTCAGTGACTTTGAACATTATCTAAATCCCATTCCACACACCCTAACACCAAATTCCCCACTCCCAACCTCCTTGACCATCCCAACACAAAGCTCATCTTAACTCCACCCAGCCCTGTAATTACCGTATACCAGTTTCTCTTGGTTCTGCTCAATTTGCTCTTCATTATTTCATGCAAGTCTTCCCATATTTTTTTCTAAAATCATCAAACTCTGCATTTCTTATGCTATGGTAGTATTCCATCATGGTCATATACCACAACTAGATCCGTTCCCCAACTGATAGGCATCCTCTCGATTTTCAGGTTTTGGCCACCACAAAGAAAGCTGCTATAAATATTTTAGAACATATAGGTTCTTTTCCTTTTTCCCTAATCATCTTGGAAAACAGAACCAATAATGATATTTCTGGATCAAAGGGTATAGGCAGTTTAATAACTCTTTGGCCATAATTCCAAACTGCTTTGCATCCATTTGCATCATCACTCAATAACCTCTTTTCTTTTGAGGTTAGTGCCACTCATATCTACCACCCAATCAAAATCCTGGTAGTTGTTGTTAATAAATGCCCCCCCAGGTTACTCCCCTTCCTCAATGAGTTTGATACTTGGCTCACAATTTTTCTCTCCTCTCCAACTCTGCCCTCATACTTGCAGACTTCAACATACATATGGATTCTCCCTCAGTTACTTAATCTATTGACTTCTCAAGAGCTCCTCCTCTCTTTCTCCTCAGCCACACAAAAAGATAATCATACTCATGATCCTCCCATCACCCACAAATGCACTACCTCTGTGATCAAGAATTCTAAAATCACCTTATCTGACCATACACTATTAGCTTTTCATCTCTCCTTCAGCCTTCCCTTACAAAATCCTATTCTTCACTTCCACTGTGACCTCCAAACTCTTGACCTCTCAATTCTCTCACAGGCCAACTCTCTTGCACTAACCATTCTCTCTTCTCTCCATCTTTATTTCTTGAATAACTACCCCTATTATCACATCACAAATTACACCCAGCCAAGTCTCAGCATTGGATCATTCTCGCCATTTGTCACCATTGCTCCTATACACATACTGCTGAATAACTGTGGAGAAAATCACACAACCATTCTGACTGAGTCCACTACAAATTTATGTTATATAACTTCAGTTGGATTATTACTGCTGCTAGACAATCCTATTATATTTTCTTTATCAACTCACTATCTCACTCTCTACATTGACTCTTCCAAACCATTTCATCCATTTTCAAATATATTATGGCTCCCCCTCCACTCACTCTCTCAGCTAAGAATCTTATCTCAGATATTTCAGAAAAAAAATAAAAGCTATTCATTCTGAATTCTCTTTTCCCCACTTCATCCCCTATGAGTCAGGTGTTTTCATTGACTTTCAGGTACTTTTTCCTTAACCCCCATTTCACATGATGAAGTGGCATTACTGCTTAACAAAGTTCACCACTCTACTTAGTCAAACAATCCTATTCCATCCTGTCTCTTCCAACAGATTGTTCCCTCCCTCATCCCAATTCCTTCACTTATTTTCAATCATTTGCTCTCTACTGGCTCGTTTCCTATTTCCTACCTCACCTGAGTCTTTCATCCCCACTAATTATCACCTTTATCTCTTTTGCCCTTCATAGCTAAACACCTCAAAAAGGGCATTGTAGAATAAACACCTCCACTTTCTCTTCTCTCACTCTCTCCTAAGCCCTTATAGCCTGCTTTCTGACCTTAGCATTCCACTGTAACTGTTTAATTTAATAAACAATAAATCTCTTAATTGCAAAATATAATGGCTTTTTCTCAACTCCCATTCTCTTTGACCTCTCTGAGGCCCTTGAGAGTTTTGATTGCTCTCTTCCTTCATGCTCTGTTTTCTGCAGGTTTTCAAAACACCGTTCTCTATTGGATCTCTCTTAAGTATCTGACTGCTTCTTTTTTGTCTCCTTTTCTGGATCCTCTTCCAAATCAAGTCCTCTAGTCATACATGTCCTTCTAGTTTCCTGCCCTGCCCCAGGCCCTCTTCTCTTCTTTATACACACATTTTCACTTAATGATTTTATCAGCTACTATGGATTTAATTACAGTCTCCATGCTGTTGATTCTCAAATCTACCTTTCCTGCACCAGTCACTCTACTGATGCCCAGTGTCACATCTCCACCTTCATATCAGACATCATGAACTGGATATCCAGTAGACGTCTTAAACTCAATGTGTCCAAATCAGAGCTCGTTATCCTTCCCTCTAAACCTTCCTCTTCACCATTCCCCCATCCAGAAATTCTCTGTTACTGTATGAAGAGGGCAATATCATTCCCCCAGTCCTTCAGGTTTGCACTTAGGAGTCATCCTGTTTTCCTCAATGTCTCTCACATAAACTCCCACCACCACTCCTTATATGCAAGCTGTTGTCAAAGCCTGCTGATTTCATCTTTGAAGTATCTCTTGAACACATCCTCTTCTCTCCTCTGACACTGTCACCATTCTGGTGCAGGCCCTCATCACCTCACATCTTGATTAATGAAATAGCCTGCTCATGAGTCTATGGACTTCATGTCTTTTCCCACTGCAATCCATTCTCCATGAAATAACTAAAATGATTTTTCTAGAATGCAGATCTGATCACATCATATACCACCATAAACCCTGTCCCCTGTAAATAAAGTTCAGTAGCTTCCTATTGCCTTCAGGAGCAAATACGAAATCCTGTTTTGCATTCAATGCCCTTCATAACCTGGCCTTCTCCTACCTTTCCAGTCTTCTTACACCTTACTCCTTAATATATACTGGTTGATCCAGTGACATTGGCTTCCTGGCTATTACATGTACAAGACACTGCATCTCTTGGCTCTAGACATTTTCTCTGGTCATCCCCCATGCCTCGAAGTGTTCCCTCCTTGGCTGTGTGCACTGACCTCCTTGATTTCCTTTAGTTCCCAAACAAAATCCCTCCCTGATACAGGAAACCCTTCCCCAACTCCTCTTAATTCCAATGCCTTCCCTCTTTTACTTATTTGTTATTTATCATAATAAAAATGTGTATATATATATACATATATATGTATATATATATATCATTTTGTATATTTGTTTGCATGTTGTCTCCACAATTACATTGTAATTACTAGGGACTGTCTTTCACCTCTTTTTTTATCCCCAGACCTTAGTACTGTGCCTGGCATACCATATACATTTAATAAACATTTATGAAGTGATTGATTGAGGAGACCTTAAAGATATGTCTATTCAGACATCCCCTTGAACCACACATATGATATTATTACTGCTAGATGTAGGAGACAGTCTCAGTACAGATATATAAATCCTATATAATATATAAATCATAATACTTGCAGATTATATAATATCTTCTCCAATGAAAGGTTGTTTATATTGTCTAAGTCCAATTTGTTAATCACATGATTTTACAGTTCTGAAGATTTCATCCAACTTATTTAAGTTTTCAATTTTTATTGGTAAAATACTGACAATTTTCTTTCTTCTTTCATTATCTATCATGATTTCTCCTTTTTAATTTTTTGTGTGAAAATTTTTCATCCTCCTTGTTTGAGGAAATTAGCTAGTAGTTTGTGAATTTTGTTAACTATTTTAAAAAAGTCAGCTCCTGGTTCTATTTTTCAATTTGATAATTTTTGCTTTCTTTCCAATTTTCTGTCTTTTTGATTGTCAAAATTTCTATTTCGGGGTTTTTTTCTGATAAGTTGATTTTCTAGATATTTTTTAGTTATATACCATGTTCATTCATCTGCATTTTTTGTCTCTGATGTGTTGGTAAAAATGCTTAGAAATGTAAAATTTCCTTTAAAGATTGATTGTTTTGTCCACATCACAATAATTTCAATATGCTTTACAATTCTGGTCATTTTCTTTGATAAAATTCTTTGTTGTTTCTTCTTTGACATTTTCATTCATTAGGATACTTTATTGAGTCCACTTACAGCTGAATAGTTTCTTCTAATTCTCCTTATTGATTACAATTTTAATTGTGATCTGGTCTGAAAGAGACATGTTTAATGTTTTTGCTGTATTTGTTAAATAGTTTTTGGGACCTAGAGTATGCTATTTTTTATGAATATGCTATGCAAAGTTCAAAACACATGTAATCCTTATCATTTCTATTCAATATTTGCCAGAGGTCTACCATAGCTAACTTTTCTAAAATTCCATTTAGGTTCTTAATACCTTTTTTCTTTCTTTTTGAGCTTTTTTTAAAAAAAAAATGAATAGGTCTAAAAGCAGCACATTAAAGTTTCCACTAATTTTCTTTCACTATCTACTCTTCCTTATACCTTGATTTTAGTGTTAATTTTTTTATGTATTACCTGTATGTCCTTTCAGCATGGTGATATTTCCTTGCTTCTCTTTTTTAACAATATCTATGATTACTATTTCCTTGTCTGAGATCACGATTGCCGTATCTGCTTTTTTCTTTGTTTCACCCGAAATAAATGTGTCTTACTCCAGCCTCTCATTTTAACCCTGTGAATATTCATATTGTTAATATGTTTCTTACAAACAAAACAGTATAGGATTCTAATACATCCTGTCAGCTATGTCTCTTTATTGGTGACATCAACCCATTGTCATTCCTAGTTATATTGTTAGATATGTCTGTCCCTCCATCATAGCCTACTATACTTTTTTCTCTGCTTGTGATTCACCTTCTTCTTTACAAAGACAAAGAAGTTGAAGGGGAAAGGAATAAGAGCAACACTGACAATGTATAATTGGCATGATCTGATCCTAATTCATTTCTCTCCCTTTCTTCACTCGATGCAGATCCAAGTTACTAGGTATTATCATTTTCTTCTCTCTCTTCAACTTCTCCTTTTTCATCAGACCTCCATAGTCTAATCAAGTCAATAAGTATAAATTAAGTATTCTATCTGTCTCAGGATCTGTTTTAATCCCTGGGGATAAAAATACAAACAAAAAGAAAGATAGTTCCTGCCCTTAAGGAGTTCACATTTTAATGGGGGAAGACAACAAGTAAGTACCCTTAAACAAACGCTAGAGAAAGAGATTGAGGAGAGAATTCCAGAGTCAGGAATAGGCCAGAATGAGGACTGCTGGCCTAGACACTTCCTTGAAAAGGAAATTCCAGGAAAAGCTTACTAATTAGAAGCAGGGGACACAGGAGCAAAGTGATCATCCAGGAAGAAAAGAACCCATGGAAAAAGGTCTCTCTCAGGGTTAGAAAGCTGGTGAGGCATGGTGCCAAAACTACAGGGAGGCACACCTTCAGGAGAGTGTCCATAGATGAAGTTTCTCTGGCTTGTGATTTTCCATTCCTCAATTTTTCCTTCTTTCTTAAATATCACTCTCTTCTTCCTCACTTTCATACCTATTTCCTTATTAACTATTATGCATTTCTATCCTAAATTCATTGTGTATATATGCATTTAACCCATTGCTATGTTTTGATCACAGTGATCTTCATTAGATTCCTGCTCTCCCTGGTCCCCCTGCCAATATATATATTTTTTAATTCTTCTGGCATACCCTAATTATGAGAAATACTGAATTCTTCTTTATTTCTCATTTCTTCCATAATGATTGCCTCTTTTTCTCCCTTTTCTCTCTCCAAACACATAGATCCAAACCTTCAATTTGTCTTTGTTCCCTCTTTTACCCTTTCAAACAGTAAGAGTCTGAAGTAACAATGATCTGCTTCCCCTTCCCTGACTTCCATTAAGAGTCAGGTTCTAGATCATAATTTAGTCTCCTTCGTATTGGTCAAATATATTTATCTTTTGAGGACTCTCTGGTCCCCTGTGTTTACATTTCAAAGATTCTACCCATTTCTGGTTTTATCAGACTTAGGTCCTATTAGACAAAATCAAATTTGATTCCTACTACACTATACCCTGTAGAAGCACCAAATAGAAAGAGAGAAGTCATCAGGATCATTACTGAGGTCAGGAGTGAAAGAAACAGTGGCAGCTGGCTGAGAACTGTAAAATTTTTTTAAGCATGTCTTCAGTCATCAATCAATCAAAATTTATCAAGATACATCTATGAAGCACTTCCTCTGTGCCGGGCATTAGGATAAGTACTGGGGATACGAAAACAAAAGTGAGAAAATCTTCTCTGAAAGAGCTTCCATTTTACTGAGAGAGAAAATATATATGATATAGGCATATACACATTAGTTACTGGGTGACTGGGGAAACAGTCTAGCAGTCTGGGGAATCAGGAAAGGCTTCATGTACAAAGTGGCCTTTGAGTTGAGTCTTGAAAATTAAGGGGACAGTGCATTCTGAAGAAGGAGAAGAGACAGTTCAAAGTCTTGTGTTTGGGGAATGGACTTCCACATATGACAAACAGTGAGAGGGCCGCAGTGACTGGACCATACATTCTATTAAAGAGAATGGAGTTTAAATAAGGGGCAGCTAAGTGGTGCAGTGGATAGAGTACTGGATTTGGAATCAGGAAGACTCATCTTTCAAGAGTTCAAATCTAGCCTTTGACACTTACTAGTTCTGTTACTCTGGGCAAGTCACTTAACCTTGTTTGCCTTAGTTCCTCTTCTCTAAAATGATCTGGAGAAGAAAATAGCAAATATCTATGATATCTTTGCCAGGAAAACCCCAAATGGGATAAAGAAGAGTCAGACATGACTGAAAATGGCAGAACAACCACATGTAAATAACCATGGATTTGTAGTTTGGGGCTATGTCAGGAGAGCTTTAAAACCCAAAAAAGTCATCTCTGAAGGAATCCAACAAATATTGAGACAATTAAAGCATTTAACATATGCCAAGCAATATACTAAATGCTAGAGATAAAAATGTAAAAGGGAAAATCACCAGCCCTCAAACAACTTCCATTTGGATTAAAGAGATAACATGTACATACAAAATACATGCAATGTAGTTCTTAGTAGCCTCAAAGCAGAAGCTGCCACTGGGCAGGGAACCAGGTAATGCTTCCTGAAAAAGGTGGTGAGTTAGCTGACAGGACTGGGCTCCTGAGTAGCAGGAGTACTGAACAGCTTAGCTATATAGATGGACAGATTTGAGACACACTGTTAAGATCTCTGATCACAAATTTCTTCACTGCTTGAAATGGCACCATTATGGATTATATGCTTCCTTTCTTTCTTTTATTATTTTTCACATTTCAGGAGTTACCTGTAAACATGCAAACACTTCGGGAAGGGAAGATCTAGAGAGGTTGTTGTCATATGAAGAAGGGAAAGTGAGACCCTGAAAGGAGAAATAAGGAAGGTATCAAAGACAGATGTGGTACACTTTGTCAACTGGACCAGAACCAGCCTCTAACCTGTGAGTGGCCAGAGCCAAACAGAACAGCCTAGACATAGGAGAGTCAGGAATCAAACAGCAGTTTAATTTCAAAGGGATGAAAATACTTGCTAGCAGAATTCCTCCTGAGAAGGAGGGCTTGCTCACTTGTGGCAGAGGTAGGGTTTACAAGCATGAAAACTGCAAAGAGGTAGGACCCAACACAGTCATTTTTAGGTTTTGAGCAAATAGTTCCATCTCAGGCATTCTTGGGTCCCATGGGAACAGTCTCTAAGTTATTAGAATCATTGAGCCTTGTGATTATCTTGAGTCTTAAGGGCCATTGAGCCTTGTGATCATTCATCAGGGTACAGAGTCAGAGTTAGCAGGGCAGAAACAGAGGTATAGCACCTGGTTCAGTTCATTTAGCAGTTCCAAGTGGAAGGATGATTCATAGTGTCAGTAGAGTTGATCAATCACTTTCTGCTGCAGCACATTGGCTATAGCCTAAGTTCTCAGATCAGGATCTCCTGGGAAATAAGGAAATCATAAATCCCAATTCTGGGGTTTTGCTGTGGCTGAAATCATCCAGAGATTGAGCACAAAGGATTATTCTTATGCCCAGCTCAGAGTATGATTTGGTTATGGTGTCTTAGCTCTGGAAAACAGAGTGTCTCTTAATATCTTGATATTTCCCCCTTTTGGCCAAAGGGAGGGGTTCTGAAAGAACTCCTACCCTTATTACCAGTAAAGGAGAGGAAAGTATAAGCCAAGATGTCATGAAAGGCCAGTAGGCCAGGGAGTTAGTTTCTTGAGGGGATATATAGGGGAACATAGGGGATACATATCATGTATCACTGCTAGCCGATGTTTGCTTCCTCTTGTTGCTGGGTTTTGTTTATGACATATTGTCTGCAAAAAGAGATACATTTATTAACTCATTCCCTATTTTGATTTCTTCTATTTCTTTTTCTTCTCTCATTGCTATTGGTAGAATTTCCAATACAATATTGAATAATGTTAGTGACAGTGGGAATCCTTGTTTCACACCTGATCTTATCAGAAAGGCTTCTAGCTTATCCCCATTACAAATAATGCTTGCTGATGGATTTAGATTAACATGCTTTTTATCATTTTAAGGAAAAACTGATTTATACCTATAAAATCAATTATGTTAGTAGCTTTCCTTATGTTAAACCATCCCTACATTCCTGGCATAAAGCCCACTTGGTCATAATGTATAATCCTTGTAATGTATTATTGTAATCTTTTCGCTAGTATTTTATTTAGGATTTTTGTATCTGTGTTCATTAATGGAATTAGTCTATAATTTTCTTTCCTCTGTTTTTGACTCCTTTTGGTTTTAGGTATCAGTATTATATTTGTTTCATAAAAGGAATTTTGTAGGATCCCTTCTTTGCCTATTATTCTAAATAATTTATTTAATATTGGAATTAGTTGATCTTTACATGTTTGATAGAATTCACTTGTAAGTCAGTCTGTGATCAGAGTGATTTTTCTTAAGAAGTTCATTTATAGCCTGTTCATCTCCTTTTAAAATTATCAGGCAAATGTTTTAAAAATGGGAAAATCATTTCACTTTCTTTACCATTATCAATACAATTTATGTGTAAAATCCTTAATCCTTAATTAATAAATAATCCAATTTTGAGAACTTATTACTAAAATATATTCAAAGCTTGAATTTCTATGATGGATAAGTTTCTGAAGCTAGTCATATACTTCTGTATCAAGTTCTTTGAGAAAATAGTCTATACTTGTTTTTCTCAAGATTTACTATTCCACTTAATTAGAAAACTTTCACATTTCATCTTTGTCTCATTATTTTGTCTAATTATTTCCCATATAATCTCTACATTATAATCTGACCAAAAATATAGGTTAAAATTTTAAGGTGTTCATACTTTCCTTTTATTATAATAACTTAGGGATGTTCCAGTATCTACCTATTACTTAACTGATTTAGTGTTGTACCTACAAAACTTCTTGATTATAGAATTTTGCTATAAAAGGAAATAGAAGGATATAATTATAATTATGTCATGTATTACAACGGAAAGAAAAACTTCCTTAGCTTTGTTTGATTCCAGGCATAAGTCATATCTTGAAGCCAACCAAACAGCATGTCAAAAGCAAGGCTCGGGATTATCCAGGTGGGAAAGTGCCTCTTCAGAAAAGAAATAGCACAAGGGGGAAATAAAGTCAGGAGGATCCTACCTAGGCCATACCCAGGTCCTCCCCAAAACATTTTTTCAGGAAGAGATGTTCACCTTTAGCAGTTTCCACACTACAGCACATGACATTTTCTACTACTGGATTCATGACAATTCAGACAACTATCTCTAATATCAAAGCTCAAAACAACAGTAAATCACAGGAATTTTTACCTTAATTTTTCCCTTAACTACCTTAATTTGACCTTAAATAGAAAATTTCACTAACCACAACTTAGGGCTTGAATATCTTTCCTGATATTTCCCTAACACAATATTTTTTTCTTCCATTTTTTTATTAAGATTTTTTTTTGTTTTTAGTTTACAACACTCAGTTCCACATGATTTTGAGTTCCAGATTTTCTTCCTCCCCGTCCCTCCTCCTTCCCCGAGACAGCATGGAATCCAATATATCTTCCACATATAACTTCTGATTGAAATTATTTACACAATAGCCAAGCTGTAAAGAAGAATTATGATCAATGGAATGAATCATGAGAAAGAAGAAACAAAACCAAAAAATAAAAACAAAGAGGAAAAAAAAAGCAAAAGAAAAAAAGGAGAGCAAACAGTTTGCCTCAATCTGCATTTGGTATCCACAGTTCTTTCTCTGGATGTAGATAGCACTCTCCACCATGAGTCCTTTGGAGTTGTCTTTAAACCTTGTATTGCTGAGAAGAGCCAAGTCTATCAAGGTTAGTCATCACAGAATCCATATATCTGTGGTTGTGGGTAATGTTCTCCTAGATCTGCTCCGCTCACTCAGCATTACATCATGTAGGTTTTTCCAGGTTATTATGATGTCCATATCTTCCCTACTTCTTATAGCACAATTCCATTACATTCATATACCACAACTTCTTCATCCATTCCCCAGTTGATGGGCAACCCCTTGATTTCCAATTCTTTCTTACTACAAAAAGAGGTGCTATAAATATTTTTGTATATATGGTTGCTTTTCCCACTTGTGTGATCTCTTTGGGATACAGCCCTAGAAGTGGTATTGCTGGTTCAAAGGGTAGGAAAATTTTTATAGACCTTTGGGCATAGTTCCAAATTGCTCACTAGAATGGCTGGTTCAATTCACAACTCCACCAGCAATGTAACAGTGTTCCAATTTTCCCACATTCTCTTCAGCATTTATCATTTTCCTGTTTTGTCATGTTAGCCAATCTGACAGGAGAGATGTGGTGCCTAAGAGTTGTTTTGATTTGCATTTCTCTAATCAATAGTGATTTAGAGCATTTTTTCATATGCCTATAGATATCTTTAATTTCTTCTTCTGAAAACTGCTTGTGCATATCCTTTGACCATTTCTCAATTGGGGAATGACTTGTAGTCCTATAAATTTGGCTCAGTTCCCTGTATATTTTAAAGATGAGGCCTTTATCAGAGACACTAGTTGGAAAGATTCTCTCCCAATTTTCTGCTTCCCTCCTAATCTTTGTTGCATTGGCTTTGTTTATACAAAAACTTTCCAATTTAACATAATAAAAATTATCCATTTTATAGTGCTCTCTATCTCTTGTTGTGTCATGAATTCTTTTCTTTTCCATAAATCTGATAGGTAAACTATTCCTTGCTCTCCCAAATTGCTTATAGTATCAGCCTTTATTCCTAAATCATTACTATTTTGACTTTATTTTGGTATATGGTGTAAGATATTGGTCTATGCCCAGTTTCTGTCCTACCTTTTTCCAAATTTCTCAGCATTTTTTTGTAAAATAGTGAATTCTTAGCCCAGAAGCTTGATTCTTTGGGTTTCTCAAAGGGTGGATTGCTATAGTCATTGACTATTGCATCCTGTGTACCTAACCTATTCCACTGATCCACAACTCTGTTTCTTAGCCAGTACCAGGGAGTTTTGATGACTGCTGCTTTATAACACAGTTTAATGTCTGGTATGGCTAGGCCACCTTCCCTAGCATTTCTTTTAATTAATTCCCTAGATATTCTAGACATCTTGTTCTTCCAGATGAATTTTGTTATTATTTTATTCAGCTCTGTAAAATAATTTTTTGATAGTTCCATTAGTATGGCACTGAATAAGTAAATTAATGATGAGGTTAAAGAAAAACGATTATGGTAGGGAACCATGTATTTTTAGGGGTGCTTGAGACCCCAAAATAACAACATGCTGGGTCCTGCTGAACGAATTCTACCCAAACCTTCTCAGCCAAGGTAAAAGACAAAGTTTATTAAGGATTTGCCATATTGGGTGGTCTTAAAAAATCTCACTCTTTATGATGCTTGTTTTCACAAGCAGGCCAGATTCAATCTGGGCTAGATTGAATCTGAGCAACTTCCTGGAGGCAAGATGAAACTTATATACACAAAGATTGTAGGAGGGATCTAGAGTAGTCCTGGGCTGATGGGAGGAGGGGTTTAGGAAGGGTCTTGAGGCGGAGTCTAAGGAGGAGCTTGATGGGACTGGGGTGAGGTCAGACTCCAGGAACTAAGCTAATGGGATTAAGAATGGGAAGCATCTGGAGGATAGAAGGCTAGGCCAGGTAGAGATTTGGGCCTAGATAATGAAAGGCTTATGACCTTAGGCAAAGGCCAGATCTAGAGGGAAAATTCAAGGAGAGTTCAAGGGGGTTCCCAGAGACTGTACCCTCATCATTCCCCCCTCAAACAAATGGGACCCAAATTATTTTGGGGTCTGAGGAGGTTCCAGCAGTCTAAACCCCATCATTTCCCACTCAAACAAAGGGGACCCAAATTCTTTTGGGGTAAAGTGTGAAGGTAACATATATGCACCAAGTGGTATAGCAGGCAAATTCTTAGAGGAGAAGTTAAGGAGTTACTTGAAGAAGTAGACAACAAAACCATACTAGTGGGGGACCTCAACCTCCATCTCTCTGAACTTGATAAATCCAACCTCAAAACAAACAAGAAAGAAGTTAAGGAGGTAAATAGAATTTTAGAAAAGGCAGATATGATAGACCTCTGGAAAAACTTGAATGGAGATAGAAAGGAATATACCTTTTTCTCAGTGGCACATGGCACATACTCAAAAATTGACCACGTACTAAGGCATAAAAACCTCACAATCCAGTGCAGAAAGGCAGAAGTAGTCAAAGCATCCTTTTCAGATCTTGATGATCATGATGCAATAAAAACTATTTCTAACAAGGAACCATGAAAAAATAAGCTAAAAATTTATTGGAAACTAAATAATCTAATCCTAAAGAATGAGTGGGCCAAAGAACAATTCATAGAAACAATTAATAACTACATTCAAGAGAATGACAATAATGAGACAACATACTGAAATTTATGGGATGCAGCAAAAGCAGTTCTTAGAGGAAGTTTTACATCTCTAAATGCTCATGTGAATAAAATAGAAAAAAAGGAGATCAATGAGTTGGGCATGCAACTAAAAAAGCTAGAAAAAAAACAAATTGAAAGTCCCCAATTAAATACCAAATTAGAAATACTGGAAATCAAAAGAGACATTAATAAAATGGGAATCAAGAAACCTATTGAACCAACAAATAAAAATAAGAGCTGGTTTTATAAAAAAAAACAATAAAATTGATAAACCTTTGGTCAATTTGATTTAAAAAAAGAAAGAAAATCAAATCACCAGTATCAAAAATGAAAAGGGTTGGAGCCAAGATGGCGGTGGGTAAGCAGGGACTAGTGTGAGCTCCTTATCGAGTCCCTCCAAAAACCTATAAAAAATGGCTCTGAACCAATTCTAGAATGGCAGAACCCACAGAACAGCAAAGGGAAGCAGGGCTCCAGCCCAGGACAGCCTGGATGGTCTCTGGGTGAGGTCTATCCCACACGGAGCTGGGAGCTGGGAACGGAGTGGAGCAGAGCCCAGCCTGAGCAGTGCGGACCAACCAGACCAGGAGCCAGGCGGAGGGGGCCCCTAGCACCCTGATTATGTGAGCTGCAGCAGTTACCAGACTCCTTAACCCACAAACACCAAAGACTGCGGAGAAGGTTAGTGGGAAAACCTGCAGGACTGGAAGGAGTTCACAGTTCGGCTTCCAGCCCCGGGGGCAGCAGAGGTGGGGCAGCTACAGTTGTTGCTGCTTCTGGCCCCAGGCCCACCTGGTGAGAGGAATTAAGTGGCGGATCAGAGCAGGGGTGCACAGCCTGCTAAAAATCTAAGCCCAGCCCGGGCTGGGGGTTCTTGGGGAAGGAGCAGTGCTGGTGTGGCAGAGCTGGCACCTCCCCCCCAAACGTGGAACACAGAACTCTCTAGTCTACAAGCAGTCATACCCCACTGAAAAACTCAAGGGTCAAGTTAGTTGGTTGGGAATATGGCCAGGCAGCGAAAGCACACCCACATTCAGTCTCAGACTTTGGATTCTTTCTTTGGTGACAAAGAAGACCAAAACATACAGCCTAAAGAAGACAACAAAGTCATAGAGCCTACAACAAAAGCCTCCAAGAAAAACATGAACTGGTCCCAGGCCATGGAAGAGCTCAAAAAGGATTTGGAAAAGCAAGTTAGAGAAGTAGAGGAAAAATTGGGAAGAGAAATGAGAAGGATGCGAGAAAACCATGAAAAACAAGTCAATGACTTGCTAAAGGAGACCCAAAAAAATACTGAAAAATACACTGAAGAAAACAACACCTTAAAAACAGACTTAACTCAAATGGCAAAAGAGTCTCCAAAAAGCCAATGAGGAGAAGAATGCCTTGAAAGGCAGAATTAGCCAAAATGGAAAAGGAGGTCCAAAAGGCCACTGAAGAAAATAGTACTTTAAAAATTAGATTGGAGCAAGTGGAAGCTAGTGACTTTATGAGAAATCAGGATATTATAAAACAGAACCAAAGGAATGAAAAAATGGAAGACAATGTGAAATATCTCATTGGAAAAACCACTGACCTGGAAAATAGATCCAGGAGAGATAATTTAAAAATTATTGGACTACCTGAAAGCCATGATCAAAAAAAGAGCCTAGATACCATCTTTCAAGAAATTATCAAGGAGAACTGCCCTGATATTCTAGAGCCACAGGGCAAAATAGAAATTGAAAGAATCCATCGATCGCCTCCTCAACTAGATCCCAAAAAGAAATCTCCTAGGAATATTGTCGCCAAATTCCAGAGCTCCCAGATCAAGGAGAAAATACTGCAAGCAGCCAGAAAGAAACAATTTGAGTATTGTGGAAACCCAATCAGAATAACCCAAGATCTGGCAGCTTCTACATTAAGAGATCGAAGGGCCTAGAATGCGATATTCCGGAGGTCAATGGAGCTAGGATTAAAGCCTAGAATCACCTACCCAGCAAAACTGAGTATCATGCTCCAAGGCAAAATATGGATTTTCAATAAAATAGAGGACTTTCAAGCTTTCTCAGTGAAAAGACCAGAACTGAATAGAAAGTTTGACTTTCAAACACAAGAATCAAGAGAAGCATGAAAAGGTAATCAAGAAACAGAAATTGCAAGGGACTCACTAAAGTTGAACTGTTTTGTTTACATTCCTACATGGAAAGATGACATGTATGATTCATGAGACTTCAGTATTAGGGTAGCTGAAGGGAATATGCATATATATATGTTTATGTATATATATATAAGTGAACGTGTAGGTATGTATATATCTATGTGTATATGTATGTATATATATGTGTGTGTGTGTATATGTATGTGTATATATATGTGTGTATATGTATGTATATATATATATGTAAAAGAGAGAGAGCAGACACAGGATGAGTTGAAGATGAAGGGAAGATATCTAAAAGAAATAAAATGAAATTAAGGGATGAGAGAGCAACATACTGAGAGAGGGAGATAGGGAGAGATAGAATGGGATGGATTATCTCACATAAAGGTGGCAAGAGGAAACAGTTCTGTGGGAGGAGGGGAGAGGGCAGGTGAGGGGGGAATGAGTGAACCTTGCTCTCATCAGATTTGGCCTGAGGAGGGAATACCATACATACTCTGTTGGGTATCTTACCCCACAGGAAAGAAGAGGGAGGAAGATGAAAATAAATAAATAAAAGGCGTGGGGATGATGGAGGGGAGGGCAGATGGGGGTGGAGGTAATCAAAACAAACACTTTGGAAAGGGGACAGAGTCAAAGGAGAAAATTCAATAAAGCAGGATGGGTTGGGAAGGAGCAAAATGAAGTTAGTCTTTCACAACATGAGTATTGTGGAAGGGTTATACATAATGATACACATGTGGCCTAGGTTGAATTGCTTGACTTCTTAGGGAGGGTGGGTGGGAAGGGAAGAGGGGAGAGGATTTGGAATTAAAAGTTTTAAAAACAGATGTTCAAAAACAAAAAAAAACAGTTTTTGCATGCAACTAAAAAATAAGATACACAGGCAATGGGGCGTGGAAATTTATCTTGCCCTACAAGAAAGGAAGGGAAAAGGGGATGAGAGGGGAGGGGGGTGATAGAGGGGAGGGCTGACTGGGGAACAGGGCAACCAGAATATATGCCATCTTGGAGTGGGGAGGAGGGTAGAAATGGGGAGAAAATTTGTAATTCAAACTGTTGTGAAAATCAGTGCTGAAAACCAAATATGTTAAATAAATAAATTTAAATTAAAAAAAAAGAAAAAAAAGAGTGAGAGCCCTAAGCAAATAGCTCTGTCTTCTCTTTTTATGCACTCTTTAGCCATCATCAAACATGAAAACTCTTACTATTGGCCCTGGTCTTAGCACCTCCCTTCATTGGCCCCACCTGTAGCCCCACATTAGTTACCAATTCACACCCACATAGGCTTAGCACCTAATAGATGGGGGTTGGGGCCTGGGGCTTAGAACTTAATAAGACTCAATCAAAGACACTGAATTAATCAAAGGAAACAAAGGCCAAACTCTTCAATGCATTTGGTTGAATAAGTGCTAAGAGGCCATCTTGATCCCCAATACAGTAATTCATGAGACCTCAGTATTAGGGTAGCTGAAGGAAATATACATAGATACATATATAATATATATATATTTTGTATATATATATATATATATATATATATATTACATATATATATTATATATATATATCATATATATAATATATGGGCATATATTATATATGTATATATTGACAGAGGGCACAGGGTGAGTTGAATATAAAGGGATGATATCTAAAAAAAAAATCAAATTTAGGGCTGAGAGAGGAATATATTGAGAGAGGGAGAAAGGGAGACATAGAATGGGGTAAGTTATCTCACATAAAAGTGGCAAGAAAAAGCAGTTTATTGGAAGGGAAGAGGGGGCAGATGAGGGGGAATGAGTGAATCTTGCTCTCATCAGATTTGACTTGAGGAGGGAATAACATACACACTCAATTGGGTATTTCACCCCACAGGAAAGAAAGAGGAAGGGGATAAAAAAAGGAGGATTTTAGAAGGGAGGGTGGATAGGGGGAGGAGGTAATCAAAAGCAAACACTTTCAAAAAGGGACAGGGTCAAGGGAGAAAACTTAATAAAGGGGTACTGGTTAGGAGGGAGCAAAATATACTTAGTCTTTTACAACATGAGTATTGTGGAAGGGTTGTACATAATGATACATGTGAGACCTATGTTGAATTGATTGCCTTCTTAGAGAGGGTGGGTGGGGAAGGAAAAGGGGAGAGAATTTGGAACTCAAAATTCTGAAAGCAGATGTTCAAAAAAGCAGTTGTTTTTGCACACAACTGGGAAATAAGATATACAGGCAATGGGGCATAGAAATCTATCTTGCCCTACAAAAAAGTAAGGGAAATGGGGGTGGGGGGAGTGGGGTGACAGAAGCTGACTGGGGAATAAGGCAATCAGAATATATGCCATCTTGGAGTGGGGGGAGGGTAGAAATGGGGAGAAAATGTGTAATTCGAAATGTTGTGGAAATCAATGCTGAAAACTAAAAATATTAAATAAATATTAATAAAAATTAAAAAACAGTCTTAGATCTTGATAATCTGGTCCACACAGTGAGTGATGTGCAGTATCCATAGTTCATAGTAGATTTCTTACTGCAAGGTGATGAGGAGGAGGAACAGCAAGAGGAAAATCAGGACCACAGCACAGATGATGACATCTGCAGCGCAATCAACAATTCTTCATGTGTCAAGGTCATCTGTAACTAAATGGCTTAGAGACCATATACCTGTTGCCTGTAGCTAGTCCTAAGAGCTAAGTTAAGACTTAGGCTTTCTGTACACCTTCACTCACTCAATTTTCCCAGTCTCACCCACTAAAATCTCCCTGTGAGCTATATTACATCAGGAAGGAAGGAAGAAACGTACTTGTTAAGTGACTATTATGTGCCATGCATTTTACAAATATTATTTCATTTGATCCTCTCTGGTACCAACTCTGGGTGGTAAGTGACTTCCTGACTCCATCCCAGAGGTCTATCTACTATGCCACCTACTGCATCATCAGGGCAATGATACCAAATCTTTAGCACCTTAGAGGCCTCTACAGAAAAGCAGCGCCATTCTTTCATGGTAGGGTAAATAAGAACTATGTCTCACCTTTATATTGAATTATCACCAAGTTAATTTAAAGATCCCTTTCCTTCCAAGCAACTATACATTAATCATGGTTATATAAGAGATATAGGGCATGGTTATATAGAATGGTACGTCCACATGCTGTTAAAAAACCAAGGCACCTTCCATTAATACCACCTCTTGGTCCTTCAGACCCTTCTAGGAAGGAATTATCTGAGACATCCTGGAAGATTAGATGAATGTTGATACAAGTATTGATTATCTGGGGTAAATATCTTGCCCAGAGAGGGGGCAAAAAGACATTTTGCCAGTTGGAGACAAGTTGAGAACCTCTTGGGTTATGTAGTTGCTCTTACTAGCACAAGGAACATGTTTGGCCAGGAAGAGCTACCATGTCTTTATTGAGGGACCATATAGCACACAGCAAAATATGGCATCACTAATCCAATGTTCAGATTGGCATTAAACCTAAATTGTTCTTGTAACTACTCCTACCTAAGTATTTAATTCAGTGGAGACGAAATGCCCCACAATTAGATGCAGAGGGAAGCATTGGCAAAATTGTTCCATTGGTTCAGAACCCAAAGGTGGGGGCTTTGAATTGTACAGCCCTATTTTTCCAGGGTCTAGGTCACTTAGTCAGCCACATGGCCATCATGAAGACATATAACCAGTTACAGCTTATTATGAAATTAAATTCTATGCTTTTTAGTACTTATTATATAAATGATAGTGAGTAGAGATCTGGTCTTAGAATGAGGAATATTTGATTCATGTCCTGTCTTCAGGGCTACACTAAAAGATTTTTAGGAATTTCTCTTTTGTGTAAGATCTGGAACTCTCTCTTGACTGATTACCTTACTCCTAACAGACGAGTTCCTTCAATGTGTATTGTCTGGTATGTATTCTCATATGTATATCCTTCTGATTTCTGTTGTGCTAATGATTTGGATAAATGGCTTTCTTTGCCATTTGATATGTGTATTCATTGTGAAACTAGTATGTGGAGAGAAGGGAGTAAAGCACTGGATACAAAGCATAAGGGGTCTTCTTTTCCTCGTTAAGAAATGCCAATCAGGAGTTTAACTTAAGTCTGAAAACTACATTTCCTACACTAATAATATTTAAGGGAGTAAATAGATATAATTCTAGCCTTGGACCTGTCTTTCTCTGGAAAATAGAGTGGCAGTAGTCCCAAGCTCTGACCTTCTGCTTTCCTTCTTGGCAGAAAACCAGGAATCTCCCTTCAACTTCTTTCTACTGCACCTTTGAGAGTAGAGGAGTGTAGCCCTTCACCTAATGATGAGCATTCTCACACCTGGTCATAATCCCAGTGACTTTGAACATTGTCCAAACCCCATTCCACACACCCTAACACCAAATTCCCACTCCCAACCTCTTCAACCATCCCAACACAAAAGCTCATCCTAACTCCACCCAGCCATTCCACCATGCCCTCTGGAAATCCTGGTCCACAGACAACAAACTTCACTACATCTTAAATCTATTCCTCTCCCACTCCTTCCATCTATCAGCTCTTATTTAAACTTGGCTTCCCCCTTGGGACAGCCTACTTGGACACCCTTCCAGCTCTAGCTGTACCTTCACACATTTTCCTTAGCTCATTAGTTGAGATGTGGGGGTGGGGAGCAGTGTTGGACTACTCCTTGTTTCCTATTGCAACTTCCAGGTTCTCCATTTTCTTTTTTTAATTTAATTTTTTATTCTGAACTCAAGAAACAAAACAAGCATTTACTTAACATAGCAGAATAAAGAGGATTGCACATAAAACTGCAGATCTATTATGTACAACTTGCTTTTCCTTTTAAATATATAATAAAGTTACCATGTAACTTTCTTTTTCTCCTCCCTCCCTGTGACGTTCATGGGAATGGGAAGATCTTTCCCATTCGTTAATAGGCCTATGTGACCTGCTTTGAGCCTGCCTCACATAGAGCCTGAGTCACATGAGCCTGGGTCCCATGAAGCCTACGGTGGGAGGAGCTTGTCAAAAGGGTGGAGCAGGAAGGGTGGAGCAGGACCTTTGAGAGAGTAAGGTAGAGCTGGGAGAGAGAGAGAGGCAGAGAGAGGCAGAGCAGCCAGCATGAGTGAGAGAGAGAGAGGCATTTTTTGCTTAAGGTAGCTTGTTTGTGGGGAGACCTGACAGAGGGCAGGCCTGGGGATTGCGATGCTCCCTGCATTGATAATGCATATGAACTTCTTTGTTACTATGGTGGATTTGCCATTCTGGTGTTGGAATAAATGTCTTGTTTTCATTTTTGAGGAAAAGAGTGTATTATATTTTGCAATTCAAACCTGGAAATATGCCTACACATTCATATCAGCTGCTGTGGATCCCAAACCCAACCTACAGATGGCTATCATTAGACACAAAGATCTACCTATCTACCTATCTATCTATCTATCTATATACATATATATACACACACATATATATACACACACACACACACATATATATATATATATATATAAAACCATACCTACATACTTCTATTTATCAATTCTTTCTTAGTATGCAGATAACATCTTCCTTCATAGGTCCTTTCTGTTTATTTTGGATATTTATAATATTCAAAATGACTACTCACTTAAAATTGTTCTTAAAACAATATTGTAGTTACTGTATACAACTTTTTCTTGTTCTGCTCAATTTGTTCTTTATTATTGTATACAAGTCTTTTCATGTTTTTTTCTAAAATCATCAAACTCTTCATTTCTTATAGTATAGTACTATTCCATCAAGATCATATACCACAACTTCTTCCATTCACCAATTGATGGGCATCCTCTCAACTTCCAGTTCTTTGCCACCACAAAGAGAGCTGCTATAAACATCTTAGAATATATAGGTTCTTTTTCTTTTTCCCTAATCACCTTGGAAAACAGAACTAATAGTGATATTTCTGGATCAAAGGGTATAAGCAGTTTAATAACTGGTCATAATTCCAAACTGCTCTCCAAGGCGTTCTTCATTTTCCTCCATCATTCAATAACCTCTTTTCCTTTGAAGCTAATGCCACTCCTATCTACCACCCAATCAAAATCCTGGTAGTTGTTGTCTATAGACATCCAAGTCACTATCCTTCCTACCTCAATAAGTTTGATACCTGGCTCACAATTTTTCTCTCCTCTCCAATTCTGCCATCATACTAAGTGACTTCAACATACATATGGATTCTCCCTCAGTTAACTAATTGATTGACTTCCCAAAAACTACTACTCTTTTTCACCTCAGCCACACACAAAGACAATCATACCCACGATCCTCTCATAACCTACAAATGTACTATCTCTATAATCAAGAATTCTGAAATCCCCTTATCTGACCATACTCTATTAGCTTTTCACTTCTCCCTCTACCTTCCCTTACAGAAATCCTATTCTTCATCTGCCCTGTGACCTCCAAACTCTTGACCCTTCAATTCTCTCCCAGGCCAACTTTCTTGCACTAACCATTCTCTCTTATTCTCTCCATCTTTACCTCTTGGCAAACCAATTCAGCTCTACACTTTTCTTTTCTTGAATCTCTACCCTCATTATCATATCACCAATTACACTCAGCCAAGCCTCAGCTTTTGATCATTCTGACCATTTGTTACCTTTGCTCCTACACACATGCTGCTGAATAAAAGTGGAGAAAATCACACAACCATTCTGACTGGGCCCACTACAAATTTGTGCTATATAATTTCAGTTGGATGCTTACTGCTGCTAAACAATCCTACTGTATCTTCCATATCAATTTACTATGCTACTCTTGACACTGGCTCTTCCAACCTTTTCATCCCTTTTCAAATATCCTATGACTCCCCCTCCACCCACTCTCTCAGCTGAGAACCTTATCTCATATATTGCAGAAAAAAATAAAGCCATTCATTGTGAATTCTCTTTTCCCCACTTCTTCATTCCCTATGACTCAAGTGCTTTTTATGGCTTTCAGGGGCTTTTTCCTTAACCCCTGTATCACATGATGACGTGACCTTACTCCTTAACAAGGCTCACCCCTCCACTTATTCAAGTGATCCTATTCCATCTTGTCTCCAACAACAGATTTTTCCCTCTGTCTTCCCTACTCTTTCACTTATTTTCAATCTTTCACCCTCTACTAGCTCATTTCCTATTGCCTCCATAGATGCCCAAGTTTCCCCCATCCTGAATAAAAGACCTCACCTGATTCTTCCATCGCCACACACTTCCATCCCCATCTTTTATCTCTTTTGCCCTTCATAGCTAAATTCCTCAAAAACACCATTGTAGAATAGATACCTCCACTTTCTCTCCTCTCACTCTCTTCTTAAGCCCTTATAACCTGACTTCTTACTTTATTATCCTACTGAAACTGCTCTCTCCAAAGTTAATAATAATCTCTCAATTGCCAAATCCAATGTTTTTTTTTTCTCAGTCCCCATTCTCTTTGACCTCCCTGAGGCCTTTGAGAGTGTTGATTGTTCGCCTCCTTGATACTCTCTGTTCTGCAGGTTTTTGAAACACAACTGTCTACTGATTCTCCTCTTAAATATCTGACTGCTTCTTTTTGTCTCCTTTTCTGAATCCTCTTCTAGATCAAGCCCTCTAGCCATAGATATCCTTCAAGGTTCTCCCCCCTACCTGGGGCCCTCTTCTCTTCCCCATCTACACTTTTTTACTTAATGATCTCATCAGCTCCTATGGATTTAATTACACTCTCCATGCTGTTGATTCTCAAATCTACCTTTCCTGCACCAAATCACTCTGCTGATCCCCAGTCTCACATCTCCAACTGCATATCAGACATCTTGAACTGGATATCCAATAGACATCTTAAACTCAATGTGTCCAATTCAGAACTCATTATCCTTCCCTCTAAACCTTCCTCCCTACCACTCCTCCATCCAGAACTTCTCTGTTATTGTAGAGGACAATACCACTCTCCCAGTCCTTCAGTCTTGCAATTTAGGAGTCATTCTGTTTTCCTCAATACCTCTCACAAAACCTCTTTCTCTCTCTCTCTCTCTCTCTCTCTCTCTCTCTCTCTCTCTCTCTCTCTCTCTCTCTTTCTCTCTGTCTCTCTCTCTCTCTCTCTCTCTCTCTCTCTCTCTCACACACACACACACACACACACACACACACACACGCACACACACACATATCCAAGCTGTTGCCAAGGTCTGCTGATTTCATCTTTGAAATATCTCTAGAATACATCTCTCCTCCCACACTGCTACCTCTTTGGTGCCGAACTTCATAACCTCAAGTCTTGATTATTGATATAGCTTGCTGGTGAGTCTAGAAGTCTCAGGTGTCTCCCACTTTGATCCATCCTCCATGCAATAAAAGTGCAGGTCTGATCTTATCACATACCACCACCACCTCCCTCTCAGTAAAGTCCAGTGGCTTTCTATTACCTTCAGGAATAAATACAAAATGTTCTGTTTGGCATTCAATGCCCTTCACAAACTGCTCCCCTCCTACCTATACCTTACTCCCTAATATGTACTGTTTGATCCAGTGACACTGGTTTGCTGGTTATTCCACGAACAAGACGCTGCATCTCTTGACTCTAGACATTTTCTCTGTTTGTCTCCCATGCCTGGAGTATTATCCTCCTGTGTTGTGAGTACTGACCTCCTTGACTTCCTTCATGTCCCACCTGCTACAGAAAACTTTCCCAAATTTCTCTTAATTTCAGTGGCTTCCCTCTTTTAATTATTTCTTATTTGTCATATATTTTATCTCATATATAGCTCATTTTGTATAATTTCTTTGTATGTTGTCTCCCCCATTTGTTCCTTGACAGCCGGGACTGTCTTTTGCTTCTTTTTTTTAAATCCCCAATACTTAGTGCATTACCTAGCACATGATATGCACTTAATAAGTGTTTCAATAAATATCTTTAATTAAATAAAATAAAATGCAAAATAAAAATGTTTAATTAAATAAATGTTTACCAATTGATTGGTTGAGGAGGTCCCCAGAAATATGTTCATTCTGACCTCCCCTTGAGCCACACACAACACCTGCTACTGCTGCACGTAGCGGACAGTCTCATTGCAAATATATGTCATATTATTTACAGATTATTCAATGTATTCTCTGATGCCAGGTTGTTTACATTTTCTAAATTGTATTTGTTAATCAGACCATTACGCAGTTTGGTAAATTTCATACCTTTCAATTAAGTTTTCAGTTTTTGATGGTAAAATACTTACAATTTCCTTTCTTCCTTCTTCATCTAGTGTGTGATTTCTTCTTTTTAATTTTTCATATGGCAATTTGATTTTCCTCTTGTTTGATCAAATTAGCTAGGACCTTGTCAATTTTGTTAGCTAATTTTAAAAGATCACCTCCTGGTTTAAATTTTTTGACTCAATGACTCTTGCTTTGTTTCCAATTTTATCTTTCTTTTTCCATTGTCAGAATTTGTATTTTAGGGTTCCTTTTTCTGATTAATTGATTTTCTTGGTATTTTTTTAGCTGTATACCCTGATCATGCATCCAAGTTTTCTGTCTTTCTTGTGTTGATGAAAATGCTTAGAAATGTAAAATTTCCTTTAAAGACTGTTTTTCTACAGCACAAAAATTTCAATATGTTTCATAATTACTATCATTTTCTTTGATAAAATTCTTTATTGTTTCTTCTTTGACATACTCATTCATTAGTAACTTTTTATTGAGCCCACTTATATCTGAATAGTGTCTTCTAATTCTCTTTACTGATTGTAATTTTTTATTATAATCTGATCAGAAAAAGAAATGTTTAATATTTTTGCTACATTATTTAATAGCTTTTTATGACCTAGGGCATGGTCTTTTTTGTGAATGTGCTATGCGAAGTTCAAAACATATGTAATCCTTCTGATAATTACTCAGTAATTGCCAGAGGTCTATCATAGCTAACCTTTCTGAAATTCTACCAAGTTCTTAATTTCTTTCTTGTTTCAATTTTTTTTTAAATTTGTCTAGATCTAAAAGCAGCACATTTAAGTTCCCACTATTTTTTTCAATATCTACTCTTCTCTATAGTTTGATTTTCCTGGGTTTTTTTCTATTACCTGTAGGTACTTTAAGCATGATGTAATTTCCTTACTTGTCTCTTAACTATGTCTATGATTACTAATGTTTTGTCTGAGGTCATGACTGTCACACCTTTTTTTGGATTCACCTGAGACAAAATGTATTTTAATCTGGCCTCTCATTTTAACTTTATGAATATTTATATTGTTAATATGTTTCTTATAAACAATATGTTGTTGGATTCTCTTTCTAATACAGCTTATCATCTTTGTCCCTTTATTGGTGACAGCAATTCATTGTCATTTACAGTTATTTTTTAGATATGTTTGTCCCTCCATCATATCCCATTATGCTTTTTCCTCTGCTTCTGATTCACAATTTTCTTTATAAAAAAAAAGAAATTGGGGAAAAAAGGAATGAGACCAACACCAGCAATGTGTAGTTGGAATGATCTGGTCCTACTTTTTTTCTCTCTCTTTCTTCACTCAACCCAGACCCAGGTTACTGGATATTATTTTCCTCTCTCCCTTCAATCTCTCCTTTGTCATCAGTGTTCCATAGTCTTACCTAGTCGATAAATATAAATTAAGCACTATCTTTTTCTCAGGAAAAGCCCTAGGGATAAAAATGCAGCTAAAAAGAAAAAGATAGTTCATGATCTCAAGGAGCTTACATTTTAGTGAGGGAAGACAACACCTGAGTAACCTAGAGAGGGAGAGGTTGTAGAGAGAATTCTGGAGAATTGCAGTGGAGTGAGGACTGCTGGCCTAGACATTTTCTTTAAAAAAAAATCAAAATTTTGTTTCATTGTGTTGTAGTTGTATTGCTTGATTGTACTAAGCAAAACTAATCATTACACTATTTACTGAGGAGGAAACTAAGGTGGGCCTAGAGACAACAGGTAATTCGCAGGTCAACTGCCCCATACTGTCCCTCTTATTATACCAGTAAGGATTTAGGGCATTCTTTTGTTTATTCATTTTTAGTTTTCAACATTCACTTCCATAATGTTTTGAGTTCCAAATTTTCTCCCCATCTCTCCCCTCCCTCACCCCAAAACGACATGCAACTTGATATAGGCTCTACATATACATCCATATAACCTATTTTCACATTAGTCAGGTTGTAAAGAAGAATTAGAACTACTGGGAGAAACCACGAGAAAGAAGTAACAAACAAAAAAGAAAAAAAGAGAGAGAGCAAAAAGTATGCTTCAGTCTGCATTCAAACCCCATCGTACTTTTTCTGGATGTGGACAGCATTTTCCATCATGAGTCCTTGGAGTTGTTTTAGATCCTTAAATTGTTAAGGAGAGATAAGTCTATCAAAGTTAGTCATCACACATTGTGGCTGTTACTGTGTACAATGTTCTCCTGGTTCTGCCCACTTGACTCAGCATCATTTCATTCAAGTCTTTCAATATTTTCCTGAAGTCCACCTGCTCATCATTTCTTATAGCAGAATAGTATTCCATTACATTCATATACCACAACTTGTTCAGCCATTCCCCAACTAACGGACATCCTCTCAGTTTCTAATTCTTTGCCACCACAAAAATAGCTGGTATAAATATTTTTGTATATGTGGGTCCTTTTCTCATTTATATAATCTCTTTGGGATACAGACCTAGAAGTGGTATTGCCCTTTGGGCATAGTTCCAAATTGCTCTCCAGAATGGTTGGATCAGTTCACAACTCCACCGACAATGCATTCATGTTCCAATTTTCCCACATCTCCAGAATTTACCATTTTCCTGTTCTGTCATGTTAGCCAACCTGATAGGTGTAAGTTGTTTTGATTTGCATTTCTCTAATCAATAGCAATTTAGAACATTTTTTTCTTATGATTGTAGATGTCTTTAATTTCTTCCTCTGAAAACTGCCTGTTCATATCCTTTGATCATTTATCAATTTGGATATAACTTGTATTCTTATAAACTTGATTTAGTTCTCTATATATTTTAGAAATTAAGCCTTTATCAGAAATTGCTTCCCAGATTTCTGTTTCCCTTCTAATATTGGTTGCATTAACTTTGTTTGTGTAAATTTTTTTCAATTTAATGTAATCAAAATTATCCATTTTGCATTTCATAATGTCCTCTATGTCTTGTTTGGTCATGAATTCTTCCCTTCTCCATAGATCTGACAGGTTAACTAGTCTTTGCTCTCCTACTTTGCTTAAGATATCACCTTTTATATCTAAATCATATACCCATTTTGGCCTTATCTTGGTATATGGTATGAGACATTGGTCTATGCCTAGTCTATTTTGCACTTTTCCCAGCAGTTTTTGTCAAATAGTGAGTTCTTCTCCCATGAGCTGGAGTCTTTGGGTTTATCAAGCAGTAGATTACTATTGTTGTTGACTACTCTGTCTTATGTACTTAACCATTCCATTGATCCACCACTCTACTTCTTAGCCAGTACCAAATATTTTTGATGACTGTTGCTTTATAATGTAGCTTTAGATTTGATATGGCTAGAAGAGATAAAAATATCAAAGGAAAAAAGTAACTCAAAAACCTTATGCTCTAATTTAAGAGATAACATGTACATACAAAATATATACAATGAAGAATCTAGGTAGCCTCAAAGCAGAAGCTGTCATTGACCAGGGGACCAGGAAAGTCCTCCTACAGAAAAGGTGGTGACTTAGCAAACAAGGCTAGACTCCTGAGTAACTGGAGTACTTAATAGCTTATCTGTGCAGATGGCCATGTATGAGACACACTCTTAAGGTCTCTAACCACAAATTCCTTCATTGCTTGAAATGACACCATTATGGATTATGTGCTTTCTTTCTTTCCTTTATTATTTTTTTTCATTTCATGAATCTCCTGTCAACAGGCAGAGAAGAGCTAATGAGGTTGTTAGGGTATGAAGAAGGGAAAGTGGGACCCTGAAAGGAGAAATAAGGAAGCTGTCAAAGACAGGTGAGGTTCACTTTTTTTTCTGCCAGTGGACTCAGTGTTTAAGGGTTTGATTAAATTAATTCCTGTTTGTGGACCCAGAATACACTCTCCTCTTCTTATCATAGAATTACATAGTTAGAATTAAAAATTAATTTAAAGACCAACAAGTTCAACCATTTCATTTTACTTACAAGGAAATTCAGGCTCAGAGAGAAGTGATTTGAACTCAGGTCTTACTGACTCAAACTCCAGCACTCTACCATCCTCATCATGCTGCCACTCCCTTCCTTGAATGTCTTCATGGTTAAGTGCTAGAAGCCAGACATAGGAAGAAACCCTTTTACAGCTACCTGAAAATCAGGATTAAATAGACAAAATCCACATTGTGAGACCAGGGGATATGTCTGTGATTAACAAGGAGTTTATCAAAAAGAACATGATCTCTGATATTGTTGTCACTTTAACTCTTTGGGCCTGCTTCTCATCTATAAAATGGTGTGGTTGGGCCAGATAATCTCTAAGATTCCTTATATTCTATATGCTTCTATGGATTAGACATTCTTTGAGATGGAAAAAGAGATTCAATTATAACATTTAGAATAGAAAAAGGTAACGTATTGCTAAAGCCTTCACTCTAAACATTATTTTTGTGTGCAAAAAAACTTCCTCCCTATGACTTTCCCCAGGGCCTCTTTCACATCCTTGTTCCTTAGACTGTAGATGAGGGGATTCAGCATAGGAATCACTGTGGTATAAAAAACAGATGCTACCTTCTCTTGTGTCATGCCGTTGCTGGATGCTGGTTTAAAATACATAAACATAATGGAGCCATAGAAAATGGCCACAGCAGCAAGATGGGAACCACAGGTACTAAAGGCTTTGTACCTGCCTTTAGCAGAGTTGATGTGGAAGATGCTAGAAAGGATAAAAGCATAAGAGATCAAGATGGCCAGAGTGGTTGCCAACACATTGAATCCAAGGAGAAACACCACTAAAAGATCATTAATATAAGTACTAGAGCAGGAGAGCTTCAGCAGAGGAAGGATGTCACAGAGGTAATGGTTAATGAGATTAGGACCACAGAAAGACAATCTAGCCATACAACTTGTGTGTGCAAGGGCACCAACAATCCCTATCACATACACTCCTGTTGCTAGTAGGGAACAGACCCTCGGGGACATGACAACATTATAGCGCAGTGGGTTACAGATTGCAACATAACGATCAGAAGCCATGGCTGTCAGCATGTAGCACTCATCAATAGCAAAAAAGCAAAAGAAGAACAGTTGTGTCATGCACCCAGCATAAGAGATGATGTTTTGCTCCTCTATAAAATTCACCAGAAGTTTAGGGGTAACAACAGAGGAGTAACAGAAATCTATGAAGGATAAGTTGCTGAGAAAATAGTACATGGGGGATTTGAGCTGAGAGCTAACAGCAATTAAGAGGAGCATGCCAAGGTTCCCCAACATAGTGACCACATACACCCACAGGAACAAGAGGAAAAGGGGAAACTGAAGGTTTGGCTGACTGGTTAATCCTTCAAGGTAAAACTCTTACTGTGGACTGATTTTCTGAGGCCATTCCTAGGCAGACATGGGAAGGGCAACTGTGGGGAAGAAGAAAAAAGCCATGGTAGAAATAAAATGTTTTCATTTTATAGCAACAGGAAATTCTCAAACAGAACAGAAGGGAAAATGTCATTTCTTCAGAAGGATTGAATCCTTGTCAATTAGTACTTGTCATTACTAAAGTCTTACCTTTGGTTTTACATTACCCTGACTTCTCAAAATCCACTTCAGCAGAGTGTGTATTCTGGCAGAGCTCCTAGCATCAGAGATTCAAAGCTAGAAGGTCATGTAGTCTACCCTATCCCTCATTCTGCCTTTTGACAGACGAGGACACAGATGCCCAGACAGATGGGGTGACTTGCCCAAAGTCACAAAGTACTAAATGGTAGAGGGGTGATTGAAATCCAGGTCCTCTGATCATGATCCATCCCTATTTCCTCACACTCATGCTGCCTCCCAAGTTCTATCATGCTGGAACTTGTTTGCATAGGATTAGAGTAATGTAGTTGTATGGTTATTAACTAAATCTCATCACCAGAAAGTTTGTCATTAGGTGCTATATTGCTTAGGCTACAATTCACTAAACCGAATATCAAGATGGGGAAGAATTATTATCTTAATGTGTAGAGGTCTGCACATTAAAGAATTCACAGATCTTTTAAAGTTGTGCATTCAAGAACTGGAAGACCTAGTGAATACACACACACACACACACACACACACACACACACATTATGTTAGTACAATGTAACTTTTTCTAGCCTTTATCAAGATGCAGTGAGGAAGTGTGGCCTGGTAGGGTTCTCGTTCTGGTATTCCCATACCTGAACCATGGTTTAACCAGATTAAGCTGGTATTGAACCACAAAGCTGGGGTTCTATCATTAGCTATTAGGAAGGTTCTCTAGATGCCAAATTTTCTCCTGTGCCAACTTGCCTCCAGTTTACCCAATTTAGCCAAGGAGTGCTCTCCGGTGCCGAGTATTTGTTTTAAGTGGCTTGGAAGTAGCTATATCCTGTGGTACCCTTTCCACTGACCGTCTTAATCCCTTCTAATTTTTTCTGTGTCTGGGCTTTCTCTTTTCAGTGTCTTAGTTTATGTGTCCTGTGAGGGCTACAGATATAGGTCACTGGCTCTCTGTGATATAGGTGATATTTTCCAGGTATATAGGTGACTTCCAACAAGGAAACACAATTTGGTAATGGGCAAAGGGTACTTGCTTGAAAGTCAAAGTTCAAATCCCCCCCCAATCTCTTATTACCTGTGTGACCCTGGACAAGTCACTTAATCTTCTTAGGCCTCATTTTCCTAATCTGTAACTCAGAGTGACAGAACGCATGGCCTCTGAAACCCCTTCTAGCTTTAAATCTCTTGTACTATTTCAGCTTTACTTTCCCTTTCCTCTATAATCCATCTGCTAATGTTAACAAATTAGACACAGCCTTATAAGGAAAAAAAACAATTAAAAATAAATACAGAGCAACAAAAACCATGACACAAGTGACAAAGATTTGATTCTGAATTTTTCATGACATATGTTTCTTTTGTGAAAAAGGTATACTTGAACTAATAACTAATTTTGGATCGCCTACTGTCCTTTCAAAATTATTAGATCTTATACCTGTTTGACACTTAGTGAGAGAGATCCCTTGCAGGCAGACTGTTGAACCCCCTGGGGTGGTAGTCCCTCAGAGGGACTAGAATATCTAAGGAAAAAATGCTTATTGAGTGTCAGGATGTGAAGATCCTGGATCTCTGGTGGAATGTTCCATTGTATCCCTTTAAAAAAGGAACAAACCAAAGATATCACCAAAGATAAAGCTGATTTCATGCTTGAAGAAAGACCATCAATGTCATAGTAACATAGATGAATAGTGCGTGGAGCAGTGCATTCCTCTGTTCAGATAATGCTAATCATTTCCCTCTAGAACTCCTACACCAGAAAGAGAGGTGGTTGCAAGGAGACTGCATATTACCTTCTTGGATATCACAAGGTCTTCTGTGGCAGCCCTGGCAAGAACAACATGGGCAAAGAAGAAATAAGAGAACAGCTTGTAATCCAAAGAACACTTACAATGAATAACCTTAATAACAGCAATAATAATGATGTAAGCATGTATATGTACATCTGTATATATGTGTGTGTGAATATATATACATAGAATGATAAAACTTTATATCCATATGTCCTTTGATCATAAGAATACATGAAGTGACTTTCTCATAGTCAGAGGCAGTTTTTTGAAATCAAGACAACACCTAACTCCAGGTCTAATATTCTTTCAATTATATCTTGTTGCTCTAGACATAGCCAGGATCCCATTTAAAGATTAGAAAATTGAGGTTTGGAGAAGGTGTCTTACTCTAATCTCAAATGGCCAGGAAGAGGTATAGACAACACACAGGAGAAACTAAAGTAAGAAGGGAAAAATCAAGTCCTATGATACAGATAGGTAGCTAGGTGGCACAGTGTATGGAGCACTGGGCTTGGGATCAAGAAGACTCATCTTCAAGAGTTCAAATTCATCCTCAGACACTTACTAGCTGTGTGACCCTTGGCAAGCCACTTAATCCTGTTTGCTTCAGTTCCTCATCTGTAAATTGAGTTGGAGAAGGAAATGGCAAACCATTCCAGGATCTCTGCCAAGAAAACCCCAAAATAGGGTCATGAAGAGTTGGACACTACTGAAAAAACTGAACATCATCAACAACATGATACATAGAATTTATAAAAGGAAGAAGAGGTAACATCATATTGTTTAAATACTCACAGTATTTACTATTGAAATAAGAAACAGGGAATTGGGAGTGTAACAGTGATTTAATTGGTATCAGGAACTCCAAGATGAAGAAGCACCTATTACCAATGCTGTTCAGCAACATCTCCTCAGTTTGTAGACTTAGAGATTTGTCTAGATTAACTTGAAATTATGAGACTTACTGAGGCTCCTGTAGCCAGTATATGTAAGAGGCAGGATTTCACTCTGGGACCAGCTCTTTATCCATTGCATCACACTCCCTGTTAAAGTAAGGCCATATATCTGTAGGTTTGGGACAGCTCTCCTGAAGATGAATGTCATTTTCTTAAAAATTGCATTTCACTTCAAACATTTTATGAAAATCAGGTGGAATTTGTATACTGACCTGAGCTTTGTCAGAAATGGAGAAGTCATTTGGTATTCCTTGATTTTTCGTTCATTCTCTTATAAGAGGAAAATAGCCATTGTCATTTCCCCTGGCAAATTATAACTGAAGTACCTTGCCAATCCTCATTAAAGGGTAAGGTTATTTATGGGATTACTTCAGAACCCAAGTTGGAGGGAAAGGGAAATAAAGGAAGGGCATCCTCATTACCACTGGAGTTCTCAGCCAGAACCAATGATGGAAACTCCGCTGACTCTGAAATACCAAGCCTTCAGTGAGGGGAGTTTTTATTTGTTCTTTGGGACCCAGGA
The DNA here is from genome assembly GCF_011100635.1 of Trichosurus vulpecula. NCBI lineage: Eukaryota > Metazoa > Chordata > Mammalia > Diprotodontia > Phalangeridae > Trichosurus > Trichosurus vulpecula. The sequence goes on along the minus strand of NC_050574.1, from coordinate 161,798,940 downwards.
AAATGAAGACAACAGAAGATTCCACAAGAGTTCTATGTCCCAAAGTTTGGGCTCCCCTGGTAGCAAACAATTACTCATGGAGTCTTTGTCTCCCAGATAAATATCATTGAGGTCTCTTAATGATTAGAATCATAGCCAACTCCTTTGAGATGATATCCCCCAAGTATTATGGCTCTGAGTACGATGGTAAAGGTGTTCCAAACACTTCAGAATGATCTTGGTATATCCGGTCCCCATGCTTTCTGTTTTTTATTAACAAGTAGATCCAACAACTGGTTTTTGCTCACCTGTCCCATTTATGAGAAGACTTTCTGTTGTAAGACTAGTCCTGCAAGTCTTGAGACCACCTTGACAGTCTCCCTTTAAGGGAAGCTGTGAGCATATAGAACATACTCATGGAAAAATACTTACAAAACCATTTTTCAAAAGTTGATACAGTTGTGTCCCCCAAATAGTATTTTGGCTACCACCACCTTGTTTTTCTCCCTAATAAGAAGACCTCCTAAATAATATTTCATATACATGAACTAAACCCCCTAAATTTCCCTATAGGTGAATCACTGTATTGTATGATACTAAATTACAGAATATAATTACATAAAAGAATAAAGGTGGATGGAGTATAGAGAGTAATCTGTGATGTACCTTAACTAAGTTTATGGGTAAATGTGGAAAAGAAGATAATTCTAATAGTTGCTCAGTAAGAAGAGGTGCTACAGGAAAATGGCAGAGGTGACAAAGGGAGGAATTGAAACAAGGGACATGGTAGGCGGAGATCTCAATGCAATGAGGGCAACAGGTCACAAAAGATCATTCCCATGATCAGAGAAAATATTCAATAATGGAAGATACAAAGCTTATAATAGGTCCAAACTGCAAGGAGTTTGAGCACAGAGAGACTGCTTAAAGTGAAAGAGTGCTGTACTATTATGGATAATATCCAGGCTAAGAATAGAATTCAGAGCGCCTAGGAGCAGCTAGCATCTAAAATTATGGGAGAGCATGGACCCAGGTGGGAAAATGCATGTCAAATGGGAAAGAAAATGATAGTGGAATGAAAGGAATAAAATTGGGCTATATGATTTGAAACAGTGAAATTTCTAACATGGAGCAAGTTTTCTGTCCTCACTGCCTCCCTCATTAAGGCAAAGATCTACAAGGCAATAGATAGAAATTGAACAGGAGAGAGAACTAAATCTTAGTACATTGGAAGTTTTATTTCCCTGAGGAACACAGGAAAGCTAAAGAAGGAGTAGGTAAGTACACACATCATGGATCTTAGAATAAATGTTTAAAATAGACTGAAAGGAGAGATTAATAACTGAAAGGAACAAGGTAAAGAGAGCCTTCTTAGAAAATAACACAGAAAAAGAAAACCAGTAAATAGAAGAAGCTGAAGCAAGAGAGAAGTAAAGGTTGTGAATTAACCTCTTAACTGGGAGAGAGAAAAGGCAGGAAAGAGGGGAAGAACTAGAAAATGAAATAAAAGGAAAAAATAAAAAGACGTCAATAAGTAAAATGTGTCATTCCCAGCCATCCTTGCTTGGTGCTTTCTATAACACACTTTCAGACCACAACATTCTGGAGGAATACAGTCTTTCCCACCCTAATGTCATGGTGTCTTTTACACTGATTGTCCCCCATGCCTGGAATTCTTTCTCTTCTCACCTCTACCTCCAGTCTTTCCTGGCTTCCTTCAAGTCTCAGCTCAAATCCCCCTTTCTGCAAGAAGTATTTCATGGTCCTTTAATGTTAGTACAATCCCACTGGGATTCCCTACAATTTTCCTGTGTATGTCTTTTTTTTACCTAATGATGTGCTTGTTGTCTCTCTCGTTTTTTATATTTCAAGTACTTAGCATAGTTCCTGGCACATGTTGTTGTTGTCATTCAGTCATGTCCAACTTTTCATGATCCCGTTAGAGATTTACTTGACAACAGTACTGGAGTGGTTTGCCTTTTCCTTCTCCAGTTCATTTTACCGATAAGGAAATTCAGGCCAATAGTGTTAAGTATTTGCCCAGGGTCACACAGCTGGTAAGTGTCTGAGGCCAGATTTGAACTCATGTCTTCCTGACTCCAGGCTGAGGCTCTATCCACTGAACCACCTGGCACATATTGAATGTATTGAATGCTTAATAAATGCTCATGCTTTGCTTCTAGCTTATAAACCCTTTAAAGTCAGAAGTAAAGAAATGAAAGCTGAAGTGTTAAAAAGCCTTTGTCATTTAAAGATTAGGTAGAAATAAATATCTCTGAAATTACATAATAAGGCCAGAATGATTTCTAGATATATACAATTTCTCCTCTGAAAAGTGCATGGTCCATGGAGCATGAAAAAAAGAAAAGGTGTGGAAGAAAAGAGGGATACCCTTATTCTCAATGTGTCAGGGTTGCTACAAGTAATTTGGCACTTAGGTATCCAGGCAGAGAGAAACCAATGCACTTCAAATGTAAAGATGAATACTCTGTCCTTTGGTGAGAGTACTCTGAAACAGTGCCTGACTCTGGACAAGTCTAGTCACTTGAACTAGGACCTGCTCAGTGACTTCAATGGTGGATCCCCTAGGGGCAAAGGAAGGGATGGGTGAGCTGGAACTCCTCTCCAGGAACATATTCATTCCAAAGCTTTGAGAACCCAGGTGGGAAAAACTGTAGGATGGGGATGAAGCTATCTAATTCTCTGGGACTGGAATTCTCCATGGATGCTCAGATTGTCCTTTCAAATCTAGAGAGAAGAGGGAATGTGTGTTCATGCATTTGCATAAGTCTATGGCATGTGACTTTGTGTGGGACTGAGGAGCATGCACTCCTGTGCCTCTGTGAGAGTGTCCCACTCTGTGCTAAATGTTTCACTTATGTATGTCCCACATATCCCTATGCTTCTGCTTGAGAGCCACACACATCTGGGGACTTGGTTCAGACTGCAAGCCTAGGAACTGGAATTCTTTTCTGTGGCCCCATTCTGATCAGTTGTCCAAATCCTGGGAGTCATCCCACCTAGGAAAGAGATAGTACTCACCTCCAGAATGTTAATTATTAAGAGGATAAAGAAAAACTTCCTTCTTTGACATTTAGAGCAGTGACCAGTAGAGAAAGACTATGATGATAAAGATAGAGTTTTCTGGGATATGCTGGCAGTAGAAGCTTCAGAGGCGTTGGCTCTGAATAGTAATACTGAGATGTTGTAACATTAATATAATGTATGAGAGATACATCAAAGGAAGTGACTAAAACTCTAACTTCTCTAAAAAACTGAAAAGGTCCAGAGACAAATAATATCTATAATTACTGGCTCAAATACTAAATTATAGCAAGGAATTTTTCCAGATCAGAGTCTGATTTCAACTTCCTTAATAAAAAACATCTCAACACTACAACCAACATGACTTATCTTACAAATCTGAGCCTAACTATAAATACAAAAAAATTAAACAGAAAAACAAGGTTTTGAAGCATTCCTGGGAAGGAAGCCAGACCTGAAAAAATTATTTGCTTCTCAAATCCAAAATAGGTATGTCAAAAGTTTTGGTTCCATGAATAATACAAAATATATGGAAGGACTAAGTATCAGGGCCATGAATTAAATACATCAAACTCCAGATAACAAAAATACACAAAAAGTAAACAAATAAAAACAACCAAGGAAAAGAACAAAAAAGAGGTGATTAAGAGATTTTTTTTTCTAAATATACATGAGGAGGAGAGGATTCTTGGGAGATGGTGGAGTAGGTCAGAAAATTCCAAGCTCTCCAGATTTCCCCCACAAACAAGACAAAATAGTGCCTCTGGGTGAATGTATTAAAAATAAATGAGTTGGGGCAGAACAGTGATAATCATGGGATAACTGGAGAAGATCTGAAGAAAAATTCCAGGACCTAGGACCAAGTGTAAACACCTCCAGGCTAATCCCACTGACAAAGCAAGTAGCAAGCCCTGGGGCTAGCTGGATTGAGAGGTAGCTTCAGCCCCAGCCACAGGAATTTTTACCTCCCAGACAGTGTGGAGAATCTGTTGTCTGAGCCCAGGAAGACTGAGGGAACCTCTACTGATAAGAGATGCCAGGCCCAGCTGTGCTGCCAAAGTGTGGACCTGGGTGAGAAGGAATGGCACACACCTGGTAGATTCAGAAGCAGTGGGGTAGGGACTCTGCTGACTACGGGCACTTACAGGAAGGTGGAGTTCCTGGTTTTGGTTCTAGGCTAGAGGGGACAACTGAAGAAGGACCTGAGGCCAGAGGCACCATCTCCCATACCCTAGGACTAGAGGTGTTTATAATAATAAGCTGTTATGAATAAAAAATAATAATAAGCAGGCAAAGGAGAAAGAACCCAATTATAGAAAGTTATTGTAGAATTGAAAAGACTGGGGTTCATCTTCAGAGGAGGATACTGAAGCAAAAAAAAGTCTCTCCTATCCCAAATAGTAACAACTGGTCACCTACTCAAAAAGAATTCATAAAAAAACTTTAGAAAGACTTCATAAATCAAATGAGAGAGGTGGAGGAAAATTTAAAAAAAAAAGAACAATTCAAGAAAAACAAGAAGATTATGAAAAGAAAGTCAACCAACGGAAAAGGAGATCCAGAATCTTAGAGAAGAAAACGTGTCCTCAAAAATTAGTATGTGTGTATGTTTATGTGTGTGTGTGTGTAACCTTCTTGGGGGAGAGGGGAGGAAGAGGGGGAAAAAAACAAACTAAAAAGTGCCCAGCAATGTACAAAAGAAAACTTACAAGGAAGCAAAGATGGACAGCTCTGAACAAAATGTATAGTATTTATTATATAGGCTTTCTTGAAGTGGAAGTTTATTGCTATATAGCTTGAATCCTCTCTTATGTTCTCCTGTGCACATGGTAATGCTTTTTTTCTTTTCTTATTTTGTATTTAAGCTTTAGTATTTAAGTTTACAATATGTTTCTTTTTCTTTTCTTATTGTGTATTAAATTTTTAGTATATAAGTTTAAGATAAATTAATAAAAAAGGAAAAATAAATATACATGAGGAGATAAGGGTGGAAACAGAAGTTAGATAGAAGTATCAGCAGAGAAACAGACCCAAAACATCATGGTCTAACCCTGACCACACTCCCACCTCCAAGGGAGTCCATTTTTTCTGTATGAGACTGAATTACAAAATGGGAAGGAGAGTAAAAAGAGAAGAGGAAGATGAAAGAGAGGGTGTTTGATGTGCCCTAAAAGTCAAAGGCTAACAGTGAAGGGAAAACTAATCCTGCATTTCCTCAGGAAGAAGAGAGCCCAAATGAGAATGGGTGAGGAAATAAAGGGAGGGATTGAAAAGGGGGAAATTTGGCTTCAGTGATAGGAGATAGAATCACTAATGAATGCTCCTATGGGAGAAGAAAAAAATATTCAATAAAGGGAGACCAGACCTTATAATGGGTATTATCTACAAGGATTTGGTATTTAGAGATACAGTTTGTCTTACCTCAGAAGGGAATTCAAAGCTCCTGGGTGGCAACTGATACCCAGAAGGGTAGGAGGAAATAGAATCAGGAAAAAGATTTCCAAGCAAATGGGGAGGTGGGGAGGAAATGACCAAGAAGAGTGCAAAGTTCATTAATAATCTGAAATATCAGGCACATGGGAAGATTCCTACCATTGGGAAATATTCTATCAACCACTTGAAGAAATTGGTTTTTCTAAGAGTGAAGCATGACAGAAAAAACAATGGGTCAACGTGGCAAGCTCCACAGGGCAATAACAGAAGTTGTTTAGAGAGAAAACCCAAAATATATACTCAAAAGTTTTACTTCTATGATGAATACAGAGAATAAAAAAGGACTAAAAATTTTTTTAAAGTCTAAAATAGAAAGGGAAGATAAATAAGGCAGAGAATAAGGAAAAGAAATATTTTTAGAAAAAGATGCAAAAATGAAAATAAAAAACTTAAACCGCGTTGAAAGGGAGGAAAATGGGGGGGGGGGGCAATCCAACATGAGCACTTAACTTAGAGGGAGAAATGGGGGAAGAAATAAATAAAAAATAGCAAGAAAAAAAACTAGCAATTTCAGCCAAAGTCCAAAACTAAGAATAAGAGTAACGAACAGGAAAGGATGCCTTGAAGGCGAGAGGAAGAGAAATAATAGGAAGAGGGTTGTCAAAATAGATTAAGCTGAAAATAACTGAAGAGATATAGTTCTGGGTTTATAGAGAAAGAGGGGGAAATTCAAATTTCAAAAAAAATATTAGAAGCAAATGAAGGAAAAGAGAAACTTAACTCTCATAATGTTAAATGAGAATAAAAAAACCAATAAAATGAAAAAAGTGATGGATCAGATAAGAAAAATTGGAACCTGCAGCTCACAAGAAAAAATAAAAACAAAGATATATCCAGAATAAAAATGAGAGACTGGAAAAAATTTACTGCATATCAAGTGAATCCAAAAAGCAGGAGTTACAAATATGCTATCAAACAAATAAAAAACAAACACTCAAAAACTAAAGGGATAAACAAAAGAAATTATATTGTGCTGAAAAGAAACATGGATAACAAACTAATATTAATTGTCAACTTAATTGATCCAAATGACCTAGCATCTAAATTCTTCAAGAAAACATTAACTAAGCTACAGAAAGATATAGACAGTAACACAATAGTGACCAAAGATTTCAATGTCCATCTCTCAGATTTTGGATAAGTCTAACTGAAAAATAAGAAAAAAGAAAATATAGAACTAGAATTGCTTAATTGCTTGAGAAACTCAAACTAAAAGACTATGACATCCAAACGGGACTGCTAATGAATATACAAATACCACCAGCAGCAGCAGCTCCATGGTACAGTGGATTGAACATTGGATCTAGAGTCAGAAAGATCATCTTTGAGAGTTCAAATCTGGCCTCAGACACTTACTAGCTGTATGACACTGAGCAAGTCACTTAACCCTGTTTGCCTCAGTTTCCTCATTGGTAAAATTAGCTGGAGAAGGAAATGGCAAGCCACTTCAATATCTTTGCCAGGAAAAACCTAAACAGGGTCACAAAGAGCCAGACATGACTGAACAAAATATGTGTGTGGGTGTGTTTCTGAGTACCACATGGAACTTTTAGAAAAATTGACCATTTATTAGGGCACAGAGGTATTGTTAAAAAAAAATCTAAAATCACAGAAATTGTAAATACATCTTTTAGAGACCATAACAATAAAAATAGTAATCAGCTTAAAAACCACAAAAAAAAAAAGATCTGGACCCAAACGGACACTTAGCAATAAAATCCTAAATCGTCATAGTTGTTGCCCTTCATACTAAAAGAGGATCAAAATTACGTTACAATTTCAGGATCAGTGTACAGTGTGTCCAGCTATGGCTGATCACACCAATATGATCTTGGAAAGCTCTCCCACAGTTTAGGCACAAATAGTCCATATGAACACTTGGGTTGGACATGTCTAAGTTTGTACATCTCACATTTCATTGAGCTGCTGCATTTCTGCTTTTACTCATAGGGCACAGCACCTTCTTTGATCTTGGCATGCTATGTTGGATGGTCTTATGTCAGTGTCTTCCATGTCTCACAATCAATACCCAATTTCTTCAGAGAGCTTGAGAATGTCCTTGTATTACCTCTTCTGACCTCCATGTAAGCATTTGCTTTGTTGTGTGAATTCTCTGTAAATTAGTTTTTAGGCACAGGTACCTTTGGTATTTATTTGAACAATGTGGCCAGCTTATTTGAGTTGTGCTTTCTGCAGTAGAGTTTGAATGCTTGGCAGTTTGGCTCCACAAAGGGCTTCATTTTCTACTACCTCACTTGCCAGGTGATCTTCAGAATCTTTCTGAGAAAATTCAAATGGTAGTAGTTCAATTTTCTGTCAGGGGGCTGGTAGAGTGTCCAAGTTTCTCAGAAATACGACAATGAGGTCAGCACAATGACCTGTAGACTTTCAATTTGGTAGGCAAACTAAAACCTCTTCTCTCCCACACTTTCTTTTAGAGCCTCCCAAACATCAAGCTACCTCTGACAATGTGTGCATCAACCTAATCACCTATGTGTACATTTCTAGAATGTATAGTGTCACGGTAAGGGAACTTTTCAACAGCATTCAAAATTCCTCCATTTGCTGTAACCCATGGTTCCAAATATGGATGGTGTGGTGCTAGCTGGTGGGTGTTAAACATCAGGCCCAAATTAGCACATGCAGCTGAGAATTAATCCATACCCTGTTATGTGTCAGCTTCATAGGAAGCACTGAGTGCACAATTATCTGTGAACAAAAAGTCACACACCAACTCTCCCTCCACTTTAGTCTTGGCTTGTAGCCCTTTCAAGTTAAATAATTTGCCAGTACAGTAGTTGACCTTGATGCCATTTTCATCCTTAAAGAAGGCATCCGACAACATTGGTGAAAACATGCTAAAAAGCATAGGAGCAAGTATATAACCCTGCTTCACTCCATTGGTGACTGGGAAAGCATGGGAGCCTCACCCATTATCCAGAACTTGTGCAAGCATGCCATCATGAAACTGGTATACAATATTGATGAACTTCTATAAGCAACCAAATTTTGCCATGATCTTCCACAAGCCTTCATGACTGACAGTATCAGTCATAGATCAGTGATGTTGTGTACAAATCTCTGTTCTGTTCCTGGCATTTCTCCTGGAGTTGTCAGGCAGCAATCCTAAATAGAAATCCTAAATAATAGTGGTTCAAAGAAAAAATCATAGAAATAATTAGTAACTATGTGAAAGAAAATTTTAATGAAAAAGGAACTATCAGAGAAACAAAAAGAGATCTTAACCTAATTACAGAAAATGGAATAGATGTACCTGTAAAGGAACTACCAAAGGGAAGAAAAAAAATTCCTAATCCTAATGGATTCACAAGAGAATTCTATCAAACTTTAAAGAACAATTAGTAGCAATATTTCATGTTATTCTTAAAAATTGAGAAAGAAAGCACCTACCAGAATTGTTTTGTGAGAAAAAAATACAATTCTAATTCATAAACCAGTGCAGGACAACACAGAAATAGAGATCAATATCATTGATGAACATTGATTAAAAAGTTTATGAATAAAATCCTATCAAACACTCCGTAATGATTTATCAGGAAATAATTCAATATAACCAGGAATTCAAGGACAATTCGACTTCATAAAAATAATCAATATAATTACTCGTATTAGAAACAAAAATATCCAAAATGAGAGGATCATCTCAGTAGATTCAGAAAAAAGGCCTTTGACAAATTACAGCACTATTTTTATGCTAAAATTCTACAAAGTACAAAGAAGGACATTTTTTAATATCATTTTTAAATGTCCTTCTAAAACCAAAGGAAATCATTATATAGACTAGAACCTTTTCCAATAAATACAGGAATGAAGTAAGGACACCCATTCTCTCCAATATTATTTTTTCATATCTCTGGAAATGCTAGCAATAGCAAAAACATAAAAGAAAGAACGGCATAAAGAGAAGTAGAGAGGGGATAAAATTCTCCGTTTGGTGATAATGTGATTCTATCCTCGGAAAATCTTAGGGAATCAGAAATGATACTAATTAAGACAATAGCTTCAGCAAAATTATAGGCTACATATAAAATCCTGTGAAATCAACAATATTTCTATATAATGAGAACAAAATCCAAGAGGCAATAGTAGAAAGGAAAATCTCATTCCAAATAACTGCCAAAAGCATAAAATACCTGGAGACCAATTTAGCAAAGCACAAAAAAGACCTGTATAGTTTCAATTATAATATGCTCTTGGGCTATATGACAATAATACCAAATTTAATTCACACATTTAACTATGTACAATCAAATTACCAAGGGAATACTTTATAGAACTTGATAAAATAATAATAAAATTTATTTGGAAAAACAAAAGATTAAGAATGTCAAGATAAATGTTGAAAAGAGGCAAGGAGTAAGGGAGAATAACAATTCCAGACCTCAAACTGTATTATAATGTGGGTGTCATCAAAATCATCTGGTTTTGGTTAAAAAATAGAAGATAGATCAATGGAATAGACCAGACCAGCGAGAAGCAGAAAAAATACAACTCAATAGCTGAGTGTTTGATAAAGCAGAAAATATAAATTCCTTAGGAAATAAATCCCTATTTTATCAAACCCAAAAGGAAAAAAAACTAGAAAGCAGTCTAGCATAAATTGGGTTTATACAAACACTTTATACAATATTCCATAGTACATTCTAAATGGATATACAACATTAATATAAAAGATCATACCGTAAGAGAAAACTAGAAGAGAAACCAATTACATACCTTTCACAGTTTAATGCAAGCAAAGTGGGATTTTTTTCTCTTTTTCTTTTGGAGTGCTGAGAAGCACTAAGGCAATCAAGTGCCTTTGATTGAGTTTTGCCTTTGTTTGAATCAAGAATATCTGATTGAATCAAGAGTCCTTGATTGAAAACAGTATATATACTCTGAGGTTAGTATTTTGCTTTGGGGCTCACTCATTGGAAGAGGGTTCTTGTGATATGGCCAGACAAGACTCTGGGTAGCCCTTAAGGAGCCCCCCAGCTTTCAAAATCCAGATGTTGGTGTTTCTCTCTCTAGTAACTATGTAAGTATTGCTATGGTCAGACAGTTAGAAGCCTGTCTGTTGATTTGTGTTATTTTCTCTGTTTGTAATTTCTGTTCCTATCTGCTCTGAAGTTCAGGGTGCTGTATCAGTAAGACAAGATTCATGACCTTGAGGATGACCATGAACATGCCTGAATGGTTTGGAATAGCAAAGTATGAAATATTCTCTAGGTAGAAGGCAGAGGAAGTATAACATTTATTTAAACTCCAGAGGATAAAATCCCAAGACCAATAACCCCAATTCAATATAGCAGTAATTATATTCCAAAGCCAGGAAGCACACCTCAATCCAGCAACAAGGAAATTATAACACAGTATTATAGCAAGGAACCAAGTCATCCTGTAACCTTCCCCCCTGCTAAGACCTTCCTGTAAACAATCACTCATGAATCCTAACTCTCTGCTCAGCACTCTGTTCTGCAGCTCTGTCGATGCTGGCTCTCTCTATCTCTGTTTTTTAGTGCCCTTTCGATGTCTGCTGCCTCAATGTCTTCTTCTCAGTTCTGCTGCTCTCAGTTCTGCTTCTTTCAGTTCTGCTTCTTTCAGTTCTGCTTCTCTGAGCTCTGTCCCTCTTCAATTCTGATTCTCTCACACTCTGGGCTTTTCTTATATACAGTCCTGCTCGGCAGCTGATTGGCTAGAACTCAGGTGTCTGATTGGCTAAATTCATGATTGACCAGAACTCAGTGCACATACCATTGGCTCTGGTCTAAGCAACTCCCCTTAGGTCCCCGAGGGCTTCATGACAAAATAGGCTTAGTACCCAGTAAGTAGAAGCTTTAGGCCTACTTAGAAACAAAGATATAATCAAGCTTTCCCACCTAGCCCACCTGAGGCCTATTGAATGGGTGCGGAAGATCTTTGATCACACCAATACTACAGGTACTGACTTCCATCCCCCCCACCCTCAAACTAAATGAATGATATATGTATGTTTAATTAAAGTAAGATTGTTAACCCCTTAAAGTTGCTTTCCTTTAGAAAAGCAGATCAAAGAACCTATGCAAGCAGCCCTCCTGTGTGCTGGTGTTATTGGCCTTACACCTCCACAGTAGCTGCAAGTAACATTGTTGTTACACACATATATCGATAATAGATGTATTCTTACCCCCCAAAAAAGGTATATAGACAATTAGGAAAGATAAAATAGGTAATTTTAATTGTATGAAGCTGAAAAGTTTCTACAAAGACCAAATTAATTCACCTAAGGTAAGAAGGGAAGCAGTAAAATGGAAAAAAAAAAAACCTTTGTAGCAAATTTCTTTATAAAACACATACACACACATATAGATAGATAGATAGATAGATAGATAGATAGATAGATAGATATAAGCAGAGATACATGTATATGTAGGTATGAATGGTGAAAAGTTATTCTCCAACAGATGCATTCAAAAGATATGAACAAATAGTTCTATCAATAGGGGCATTAGTATAATGGTTTTCCTACATCCCCTCCATCATTAGTCATTTTCCTTTTTTTGTCATTTTAGCCAGTCTGATGAGTATGAGGTTGTACTTCAGAGGTGTCTTAACTTACATTTCTCTAATCTTAGTGACAGAGAGTATTTTTTCATATGACTATTATTGATCATTTAAATTTTTCCCTCTGGAAACTACAATTTTATATGTGAAATCCCTAATCCAATTTTGATAACTTATTATTAAAAACACAATCAAAGCCTGAACTTACATACTAGATACATTTGAAAGTCAATCATATAATTATGTATATAATTCTTAGAGAAAACAGTCTAATCCTGTTGCTTCCTCAAAATTCACTATTCTGTTTCATTAGAAAACTTTTACATTACACCTTCGTCTTATCACTTTGTCTAGTTCCCCCTTTGGAAATGATCATTTCTGTATTATAAGTTAACCATAAATACAGATTAAAATTATTAGGTTTTTCCTACTTGCATCTTATTATAGTAACTTCAAGATGTTTTGGTATCAATTTATTAATTAATAGATTTAGTATTATATTTACAAATCTTCTACTGCTCACCTGCCCTGATTATAGATATTTGCTATGAAAGGAAAAGGAGAAACACAGTTATAATGATGTCAAAATTTATTCCCTCAAGGGGCACATACAGACTGACCTGACATATACCATCACAGGAGAAAAACTCCCTTAGCTCTGGTTAAGTGAACCTTATTCTCATCAGATTTGGCTCAAAAAGGGAATAACACACACAAGTAATTGGGTATAGAAATCTATCTTACCCTACAGGAAAGTAGGAAGGGAAGAATAGAAAGGAAGGGAAGGGGGGTGGTGGTAATAGAAGGGAGAGAAGATTGGGTGAGTGGGGTAGACAGAAGCAAAACGCTTTTGAGGAAAGACAGGGTGAGAGAGAGAATAGAATAAATTGGGGAAATAGGATGGAGGGAAATACAGTTAGTAATACTAAATGTGAAAAAGAAGTTGAAGCAAGTTTCTCTGATAAAGGCCCCATTTCTCAAACATATAAAGAACTGAGTCAAATTTATAAAACTAGGAGCCATTCCCCAATTGATAAATGATCAAAAGATATGATCAGTTTTCAGATGAAGTAATCAAAGCTATCTATAGTCATATGAAAAAAATATTTTAACTCACTATTGATTGGAGAAATGCAAATTAAAACAATTCTGAGCTACTACCTCATATTTATTAGATTGGCTAATAGGACAGCAAAGGATGACAAATGTTGGAGGGGATGTGGGAAAAATGAGACTATCATGCACGGTTGGTGAAGTTGTAAACTGATTCAACTATTCTGTAGAGCAATTTGGAGTTATGAATAAAGGGCTATAAAACCATGCACACTCTTGGATCTAGCAAAACTACTACTAGGTCTACATCCCAAAAGAGGTTAAAAAAGAGCAAAAAGGAAAAGGACCTATACATACAAAAAAAAAAATTATGGCAGCTCTGCTCGGGGTGGGGAAGAAGAATTAGAAATTGAGGGGATGCCCATCAATTGTAGAATGGCTGAACAAGTTGCAGTTTGTGATCGTGATGGAATACTATCATACCATAAAAAATGACATGCAGGATGCTTTCAGAAAAACCAGCAAAGACTTGCATGGGCTGATACAAAATGAAATGCACTGTGTACAAAGTAACAGTAATATTGTAAGCTGATTAGCTATGAATGACAGCTATTCTCAGCAATACAACAATCTAAGACAGCTCTGAAGGATTTTTGATGAAAAATGCTATCCATCCCCAGAAAAAGAACTGATGGTATCTGAATACTGATTGGAGCTTTTTCTTTACTTTATTTTTCCTGAGGTTTTTTTGGTCTATGTTTTGTTTCATAACATGACTATCATGGACATATTTTACATGACTATACATGTATAATTTTTATTGAATTGCTTGTCTTCTCAATCAGGAGAGGGGGTTGGGGACAGAGGAAGGGAAAGAATTTGGAACTCAAAATTTTAAAAATGAATGTTAAAAATTGTTTCACATATAACTGGGAAAAAATAAAATACTAAAAAAAACCTGAGCTCCCAAAGCTGTCATTATACGCAGAGCTATCATAGCCTCTGAATTGAACTAGTGGCTATTATCATATGTTAAGCAAACTGTTTGAGCTGACTTGAGGCACAGGTCCAAAACCTAGGCTATCTTAAGTTTCCTCTTTCTGCCATCACCTAAAACTCATCATACTTGATAGCATTATCCCTGATTGTACACTTTCCCTGCTTTACTCCAGTCTCACTTTGAAGGTATTATTCTTGGCTCCAGTATGAGAGTTTATTGAACTACCTTAATTTGTTAAATGTTGGTCATTGCCCCCAATTCGAGGAGATTATAGGACTCCCCCAGTACTATCCCCTTGCTATTTCAACCTCCTGGTATTTAGTGTCTCTGGTTCAGGCCTGCACAATCTGCATGTTGTGCAGAATGTTTTCCTCTACATTTATCACCGGCTGCCCAAAATCTTTTGGCCACAGGTTATTCAGGACTGCTCTAGTTAAATCACATTGTTTTCCCTTTGAAACTTGCCCTTTCAAAAGAATGAGCCAAATAAAATTTCAAATAAAAGGGATTCTTACTATCATCATTGCCTGACTGTGAAGCCCTTCTTACTATCAAAAATGGACCATGATATAGTGAATGACACTTTGGTTCATATGAAGTTGGGAAAGAGATTTGAATTTGAGAGAAATGGAAGCAAAAATGAGCCAAACAAATAATAAATTTTCAAGGAATTTTAATTTCCCTTATGCTAGCTTGAAACCTGGGTTGAGGCAAGCAAGGCCTATGTCTCAGAACGTCCTGGTGATTGTTGAAGATGGGCACCTAGGAGCGACTCACTCCTACACAGTGGATGTGAACTGAAATAATTCAAGCTTGGAGGGCCATCTAGTGGCCTTTGCAGATATGGTACTCCAAGTAGTTCAGGCACCAACCTTTAAATCCAAAATAACAAGTGCCCCTGTGAGTGGTGCATGCACCATTTATGCTTATTTATCACTTTCCTAAAATTTTCATTTTCCAAAAGCAATTGCCTGCCAGCCCATAATAGTTCTTGGAGAGGTATGGTGTTATCTTCCTTTCTGACATCAGTCCTCTCATCTTCTTAAGCCCGTTGACCGATCTGTGGTTAAACCCTATACAAACTGTTCCCCTTTAACATCTAAATTCTTGCACCTATGGACACAAACATCCTGGCTCAGGGACATATTCTTCTACCTTTTAGCCCCTACCACTTCTTCATATCTAAGTAGGTAGGGGGCAGCATGGCATAGTGGGTAAATTGCTGAACTTGGAGTTCAAAAAGCTCATGTTTGAATACTACCTCTGACACTTATTCACCTTGTAACCATGGGATGAATCATATATTTTAATACCTCTGAAACTCAGTTTTCTCAGCTGTAAAATGGGCATAAACATATCTAAAATTATTATTTAACCACACAGGATTATTAGAGTTTTCAAATGATAAAAATATATGCAAAATACATTGCAAACTTTTAAACACTAAATAAATGTTAGTTATATAATTCTTACAAAATAAATATATTAAGTATGAGCATAAATATCATTTAGTAAGACAAAGAGTCCTCTAAATCATAAAATCTACAAACAGCCAGTACACTGAATGGTCTCCACAGAAAAAGTCAAAAGGAGCTTCAACCAATAAAGATTAGAAAGAAAAGGCATTAGATTAAAAAATGTTCCATATCTTATATCTACCGTCTTTTTAAATTAGGCACATTCTGCTTTCTTTCAGGTCTTAAGGGTAGGAATAATGTTTATTTGCATGCTTTGAATCAAAATTCATTATGCCATAAAAACAACAAGTGGTAGTAATAATAGTTTACATTTATGTTGTATCCTATATTATACCATCATGTTATTTAATCTTGACAACTGTACTGTGACGTAGGGAACCCTTTTCTGGTTCTCAATGAGCTTAATTTTAGAGATAAGGAAGAAAAGACCCAGAAAATGAGAAAGTTACCCAAAGTAAAACAGTTTTACAAATGGGGGGGCGCAATGAAAGAGGAGGGAGCTAGAATTTATACCCATGTCTGTTTGACACCAAGATCAGTGTTCTTTCTAACAGACCATGAAAACTTTCATGCAATCCATGTTATTGAATTTTTAAAATACATAACAAAACCACAAAGAAATTGTTCTATCTTATGTAGGAGAGACTCCAGCTTCTTCACTTCCAATGCAGTTGTGACAGTCTGCTGTTAGTGTGATATTCTATCAGTCACCCAGCAGTGTATTGGGTAATGTTTCCATAGATCCAGATGCCAGTATATTCCATAGACTTGGTAAGTTGAACATTTATTAAGCATCTACTACATGCCAGGCATTGTGCTAAGCCCTGGAGATACAAAGAATGGCAAGAGACAATCTCTGCTCTCAATGATTCACAATCTAATGAAAACATGCAAACAACTATGCACAAACAAGGTACATACCTAGTCAGTTGAAGGTAATCACGGAAGGAAGGCCCTAGAATTAAGGTTTTCTGTAGTGGGTGGGACTTGAAGGAAGCCACGGAGGCCAATTGGTACAGACAACAACATAGGAGAGCATTTCAGGTTTGGGATGCAGCAACAGAAAGTAGCCAAAGTTGAGAGGTGGAGTTTCTTGTTTGAGGAACAAGGAGAGCAATGTCACTAAACAGTGAAAAGCAGGGGAGCCCTGTAGGTTTGTTAGATTGCAAAGGGGTGTGTGTGTGTGTGTGTGTGTGTGTGTGTGTTTATGAATAGCTTTGAATATCAAATAGAAGATTCTGTATTTGATTCTAGAGGTGATAGATAGCCACTGAAGTTTAATGAGTAGGGTAGTAGGGTGGGTGACCTGGTCAGATCTGCAAATACAGTCTATAGCATTCCCTGCACACAGTCATCCAGCATCAGCTGGAAGACACACACACACACACACACACACACACACACACACACACATCCAGTGACAGGGAAACCCAAGACAGCCCATTCATTATTTGCAGGGCATTGCTTCTAGCTTTCCTATTGTTAAAACTAATTTTTCCTCCTAGAAGATCATCCCTCCATCACTTCCTGGTTCCCTTTGACATCTTGATAATTCTCTCCCTGCTGTGAAAATCTTTTCTAAAAAAAAGATCTATTACCAATCATTTATACCTAAATTAGTTTAGATAATTCAACCCCCACTCCCTACACCAAAATCCTCTTTGAATTTTTGAAAATGGATGTTGCTCATGAATGGGATGGATAATTGTGCAGACTCCACAGGGTAAAATACAGGGGTTACATTCTTCTCATATTTCTGAAATAGGGAATGTCTGAGGGAGTAGGAGAGGTCTGGGATTTGGCCTTGTGATTCTGGAAGGTCAGAGCCTGGAGCTGTGGGCATGCCCTTCCCCCTCTCTCAGATGTTAGAAGATAATGGACTACCTGTGAGTTATTTGTTCTCTGCTCCAGGAAGGTCTCTCCCACCACCTCCATTTCTTCTAGACTTTCAGACGCAACCCCAGCAATTGAGTTCTGATAGGGAAAACCTGAATGGACCAGATCAACCTTGGTCCTCTGCCTAGTTTTCGTGCCTAGACTGTAAGCCCACCTCCCAGCCAATGGTGAGAAGGGATAGAGGTGGGCGGGAATTTTTTCATTAAGAGTATAAATTAAGGCAGCCCTTCCTTTTACCTTGCCTCCTCCATTATGGAGGTGTGCCCAAATCTTGCAAGGTTTGTAAAATAAATTTACTTTGTTTCTCTTAAAGATGTCTCTCCTACTATTTGAAAATTCTGTCCCATACGCTCAGATTAGCCAGAAAGTTACCATCTTTTCTTTTTTCTGTGTGCCAGGCAAATTCTGCTGCTCGGGGCACTAAGGGCACAACCACCAAATGACAAATTCATTGATGGTTTTGGGAGTGTAAAAACAGTCTAATCTTGAAGTAAGAAGATACATTGGGACTTATTCTTCAGAGACCCTGATTTTTCTATTCCCCCTTGGTTGTTGCCAACTACATGGTAAACTCTTTAAATTGTGTTGAGGTGTGTGAAATGCATTTTTTCTATTGACTCCTATAAAGAAAAGTAAAACTGAGCATTTCCCAGATGCTACACACCAGAGAAGAAACTATTAAATGCTTCCTTTTTAGAGGTAGACCTAAATATAGGAGTAATCAGATATATCTTGGAGTCACTAGAGAAAACAGTGTGAATTTTGTGTTACTGGTACATGTGCACATGTGTTCCTACATACTCTGCTTGGTACTCATCAATGAGAGGGAGCACCAATGGATGTATGACATACCTCTAAAAACATTTTAACAAGGCCCATTACAATTTCTAATATAATTTCCTTGTTAAACAAATCAATTGGCCCATAACTCACAATTAAGGACCCAGAATAACAATGTAAGAAGGAGAAGTTATAATGAGCCTCATAAGATCTTCTTCATGTACTGTATGAACAAGGACCTTAGAGATTAACTAACTAAAATGTTGTATTTTAAGTGACTACCTTAGATAGCATTTATCAATGTGATATGAAGTTCTAATTTTTTTTTATTCTCTTAATTTTTTCTGACTATATTTCATTTCTGCAACCCAGTGTAATATACAAATGGTTATTTTTTTTAAAAAAGTAGACTCATTTAAATCATGTTAAACCATTGATTATGTTGATTTGAAATGGTTGAATTTAAAGGTGTTTAGAGGACATCTTTTGGTTCATGCTGTTACCCATCCCCACAGATGTCATAGCCCAAGGATTAAGAGGTTTAAAGGAAGGAGGGCAATGCCAGTGGGGTCACTCTCCTTGAAGCCCTGGACTCTATAATCCCCAGCATCTCACCCTATCATAAGCTTCTTTGGCATCTTTGGCTTCAGTCTACAAGACTGAAGGTGAGTGAACAAAGAGGGAAGAAGTAAGTAGCATAAAGTTTCCATTTGCCAGATGGGCAATTTAGAAGTCTTAGGAATTGGAAAGAAGAGCTGTTGTTGTTGTTGTTGTGTGTTTGTCCTTCATTCTCGAAGAGGACCATGACATCAGGGAAATGATGACACAACTTGCAGTTGACTTTGATTTGAGGGAGGGAGGGCTGTGCAAGGTCACCAGCCTCACTTTTTCCTCCAGGGCTATCTGGGTCCAGTGGCCTGATATTCATCAGGATGACTGGAGATGACCCAGGATGTATTGGGATAGCCTAGCCCTTTTAGGCTAAGGTCTTTTCAGGTGCTCACTGTGAGTGGAAAGGAGAGCTACCTCATGCTAAAATATATAGGAAAATCCTAAGAAGCAGGAAGCTTGGCATAGTGAATTATTTTTTTTAATTTAACATTGATTTTTAAAATTTTGAGTTCCAAATTTTCTCCTACCCAGTAGCCTCTCCATGACTTATTAAGAAGGCAAGCAATATATCATAATCATCTTTAGCAATTGTCTGTAATGTCTCAAGACAGATTTAGGCTTTTACACATATAATTGTTTTATATAGTTGTCAAGAAATTTTTAAATCATGATTTTTTTGAAAATGAAAAGATAAGGAAGAAATAAATATTATCCATCTTGGGACTCCCCTGAACTCTCCCCCAAACCCTCCAAACAATTTTAAATAATGCTTCAAAAAAAATTCTGGAGCAGCAGAACCCACAAAAGGAAGGGGCGAAACAATTTTCCAGCCCAAGACAACTTAGAAGGTCAGCAGGAAAGGTCAGTTGCACCAAGGCAAAAGTAGAGCATAGTCTAGTATAGGTCTTGCTTCAGCAAACCAGAAGTAGACCTGGGGTGGGGGGGGGGGGTGGAGAGGTGGGCAACTGAATCAGTAGTGACAGTGGTGGTTTCCAGACCTCTCAACCCAAAGATGGTAAGGGGGCCAAACAAAAGGTCAGAAGGAGGTTTCAGGGTCCCTTTGCTGTCACAGGTGCAGGATTCTGTTGCATTCCCATACTTGGATCTGGATTGCAGTCCTGGGTCTCATTCCCAGGGCAAGGAGGACTACTAACATAGACTGTATTTATTTAACAAAATAGAGGACTTCCAAGCATTCCTGATGAAAAGATCAGAGCTCAACAGAAAATTTGATCTTCAAATGCAAGACTCAAGAGAAGCATAAAAAGGCAAATAGGAAAGAAAAAAAATGTTATTCAATAAGATTAAACTGTGTGCATCCCTACATGGGAAGATGATACTTGCAAATCTTTAGAACTATATCTTTATTAGGACAGTTAGAAAGAGTATACATAGAAAGAGGGTGTAGGTATAAGTTGTCTTTGATGTGATGACATAAAAAATTAAGGGGTGAAAAAAGGATTATACTGGGAGAAGAGGAAAGGGGGAAATAGAACAGGATAAATTACATGACTTGAAGAGGCAAAAAAGACCTATTACAGTAGAAGGAAAGAAGGGATGAGCATTGTTTGAACCTTACTCTCATCGGATTTGACTCAAAGAGGAAATAACAAATACACTCAGTTGGGTATAGAACTTTATCTTACACAATTGGGAAGTAGGAGGGGAAAGAGGAAATAAAAGGGAAGGGGCCTGATAGAAGGGAGGGAAGATTAAGGGAGGTGATGGTCAGAAGCAAAACACTGAGGAGGAGGGACAGGGTGAAAGGAGAGAGAAAATTATAAACAAGGGGAATGCAGGATAGGGGGAAATACACAGTAACCAAAACTGTGAATGTGAATGGGATGAACTCTCCCATAAAATAGAAGTGGATAGCAGAATGCATTAAAAAACAGAACTCTACAATATGTTGTTTACAAGAAACACACATCTGAAGCAGGGATATACACACAGAGTAAAGATAAAAGACTGGAGCAGAATATATTATGCTTCAGCTGAAGTAAAACAAAAAAGCAGGGGTAGAAATCCTGATCTCAGACAAAGCAAAAGCAAAAATCGATCTAGTTAAAAGAGATAAAGAAGGAAATTACATCTTGCTAAAAAGTACCATAGACAATGAAGTATTATCAATACTAAACATATATGTAGCAAATGGCATAGCATCCAAATTCTTAGAGGAGAATTTAAATGATCTACAGGAAGAAATAGCAAAACTATACTAGTGGGGGACTCAACCCTCTTCCTCAGAACTAGATAAATCTAACCACAAAATAAATGAGAAAGAAGTTAAGGAAGGGAATAGAATTTTAGAAAAGTTAGATATGATAGACCTCTGGAGAAAATTAAATGGGGGTAGAAAGGAATATATCTTTTTCTCAGTGGTATATAGCACTTACAGAAAAATTGACCATGTATTAGGACACAAAAGCCTCACAACCAAATCCAGAAAGGCAGAAATATTGAATGGATCCTTTTCAGATCATGATACAATAAAAAAATACATGTAATAAGAGACCATGGAAGGATAGATTAAAATTAACTAGAAACTAAATAATCTATTCCTAAAGAAACTAATCCTAAAGACTAATATAGAAACAATCAATAATTGCATGAAAGATAACAACAATAATGAGACAACATACCAAAATTTATGGGATGCAGCCAAAGCAGTACTTAGGTGGAATTTTATATCTCTAATTGCTTACAAGAGTGCAACAGAGAAAGAGGAAATCAATGAATTGGAATGAAACTTTAAAAATTATAAGTACAAATTTTAAAATCTCCAATTAAATGCCAAATTATAAATTCTGAAAATCAAAGGAGAAATTAATAGAATTGAAAGTAGGAAAACTATTAAACTAATATATAAAACTAAGAAGAGTATTATGACAAAAAACAATTAAATTGATAAACTTTTGGTTAATTTGATTTTAAAAAAAGAAAGAAGAAAACCAAATTACTAGTATCATAAATGAAAAGGGTGAATTTTCCACTAATGAAGGGGAAATTAAAGTAATAATTGGGAGCTGTTTTGTCCAATTGTACGCTAATAAATTTGAAAATCTAAGTGAAATGGATGAATATTTACAAAAATATAAATTGACCAGATTAAAATAAGAGGGAATAAAATACTTAAATACCTCCTTTTAAAAAAAGAAATTGACCAAGTCACCAATGAACTCCTAAGAATCTTGAGGGACAGATGGATTTGCAAGTGAATTCTACCAAACATTTAAAGAACAATTAATTCCAATATTCTATAAACTATTTAGAAAAACAGGCAAAAAAGAATCCTACCAAATTCTTTTTATGACACAAATATAATGTTGATACCTAAACTAGGAAAAGCCAAAACAGAGAAAGAAAATTATAGACCAATTTCCCTAATGAATATCAATGCAAAAAATTTTAAATAAAATATTAGCAAAGAGATTCCAGCAATGAATAACAAAATCAACAGAAATAATATGATTATCTTAATAGATGCAGAAAAGACTTTTGCCAAAATAAAGCACCCATTCCTATTAAAAACACTAGAGAGCATAGGAATAAATAGAAGTTTCCTAAAAAAATGATAAGTAATATAAAACCATCAGTAAGCATTATATGTAATGGGGATAAGCTAGAAGCTTTTCCAATAAGACTAGGGGTGAAACAAGAATATCTGTTATCACCATTATTATGCAGTGTTGTACTAGAATTGTTAGCTTTCACAATAAGAGAAGAAAAAGAAATGGAAGGAATTAGAATAGGTGATAAGGAAACAAAACTATCATTTTTTGCAAATGATATTATGGTATACTAAGAGAATCCTAGAAAATCAAGTGAAAAACTACTTGAAACTATTAACAACTTTAACAAAGTTGCAGGATATAAAATAAACCCACATAAATCATTAGCATTTCTATATATTGCCAACAAAGCCCAGCAGCAAGAAATAGAAAAAGAAATTCCATTTAAAATAACTGTAGACAATATAAAGTACTTGGGAGTCTATCTGCCAAGACAAACTCAGGAACTATATAAACACAATAACAAAATTGCTTTTTACATAATTAAAGTCAGATCTAAACAATTAGAAAAATATTAATTGTTCACAGGTAGGTGAGCTAATATAATAAAAATTATAATCCTAGTTAAATTAATTTACTTATTCAGTGACACACCAATCAAACTACCAAAAATTATTTTATAGAGCTAGAAAAAATAATAAAATTCATCTGGAAAAACAAAAGGTCAAGAATATCAAGGGAATTAATGAAGGTGGCCCTGCTATACCAGATTTAAAATTATATTTTAAAGCAGCAATCATGAAAACTATTTGGTACTGGCTAAGAAATAAAGTGGTGAATCAGTGGAATAGGTTAAGTCCACAAAACACAGTAGTAAATGTCTATTGTAATATACTGTTTGATAAACCCAAAGACTCCAGCTTCTGGGATAAGAACTCACTATTTGATAAAAACTGCCAGGAAAATTAGAAAATAGTATGGCAGAAACTAGGCATACTGTATACCAAGATAAGGTCAAAATGGGTATATGATTTAGACATAAAGGGTGATACCATAAGCAAATTAGGAGACCAATGAATAGGCTACCTGTCAGATTTATGGGGAATGGAAGAATTTATGACCAAATAAGAAATAAAGAACATTATGAAATGCAAAATGGATAATTTTGATTACATTAAATTAAAAAAGTTTCTGCACAAACCCCCTCATACTTATCACAGAAAAGGAAAATGATAAGTGTTGGAGAAGAGGTGGGAAAATTGGAACATTAATGCATTGTCGGTGGACTTGTGAACTGATCCAGCCATTCTGGAAAGCAATTTGGAACTATGCCCAAAAGACTATAAAACTGTGCATACCCTTTGAACAGAAATGCCACTACTAGGTCTGTATCCCAAAGATATTACAAAAAATGGAAAAGGACCCAAATATACAAACATATTTATAGCAGCTCTTTTATGGTGGCAAAAAACGTATGAATGTAATGGAATACCATCGTGCTATAATAAATGATGAGTAGGCAGATTTCAGAAAAAACTAGAAAAACTTACATAAACTGATGCTGAGTGCAGTGAGCAGAACCAGGAGAACATTGTACACAGTAACACTAACATTATGTGATGATCAATTTGATAGACTTAGCTCTTCTCAGCAATACAATGATCTAAGACAATTCCAAAAAACTCATGATGGAAAATGCTATCCACATCCACAGAAAGAATTATGGAGTCTGAATGCAGATCAAAGCATACATTTTCTGTTTTTTGGTTTTTTTCTTTCTCATGTGATTTTCCCTTTTGTTCTGATTCTTCTTTCACAACATGACTAGTGTGGAAATATGTTTAATATTATTGTACATGTATAGCCTATATCAGGGGTGGGAGGGAGAAAAAAAATTGGAACTCAAAATCTTATAAAAGAGAATGTTGAAAACTATTTTCCCACGTAACAGGAAAAAAATAAAATACTATTAAATAGGGGGAAAAGAAAAAAATTTTTTTAGTTGTTTTCATATAGTTCTTGGGTTTGTCTTGATAGGTATTTTATACTGTGTACAGTTATTTTAAATGGAATTTCTCTATCTCTTGCTGCTAATCTTTGTTGGTCATATAAAGAAATGCTGATGATATAAATGTGTTTATCTTATATCCTGCAACTTTGCTAAATTTATTAATTATTTCAAGTAGTTTTTTACTTGATTCTCAAAATCTTATAAAAATGAAAGTTGAAAACTATCTTTACATGTAATTAGAAAAAATAAAATACTATTAGGTGTTAAAAAAAATTCCACATCAGGTACTTATTTATCACTATGACTCTAGGGAAGGCTCTTAACACCTCTGAGCCACAGTTTCCTCCTCTCTAAAATGAGTGGGTTAGACTCAATCAACTCTAAGTTCCCTTCAAGTTCTCAGTTTAGAATAGATTTATTTCATTTGCATGATCCTATGATATGCTCTCTTTATTCCTTCCACTGAATTACAGAATTGGACTTTTCTCCCCTCAAGTTCCAATCTTTTCACTCTAAACATCAATCTGATATATTGTGATATTAACACAAGTGTTTGGATTAGATAGTGGGGAAGAGCAAAAGAGAATAAAAGAAGTTATCTCATTCTTTCTCCCCTTCATGACTTTATTTCCATTCTTTGTCATTTGTGTTACACTCTTCCTCTCAGTTCTATTTGTAGTGGGGTGAAAGTGGGGAAAGAGTTGAGGCACTGATGCTGAAGACTGAGGCTTGCACTTTTAAATGTCTTTCCCTTCATTTCATTCTTCCTTAAGCGAGGCCTAAGTTCAATCAATTTTGTGTCACATTGTTGTTGTTTTCCTGCTAAAAGAACTGTGTTGAAATAAAAAATCTTGGCATTCTTAAGAAAAAAAAAACCTGTTTCTCCCAACAAGGCTCATTGATCTCAATTGTGTACTCTAGAGCACTTTCTATTCACCTAATTTTTGTCATTTACTGAGCAGACAAAATCAATCCATTTATTATGGATCTATTATGCATAGGCACTGTGCTAGGCACTGGGGATGGCAATAAAAAGAATGAATGAAATAATCTCTACTCTCAAAGAGTTTACATGCAATAACTTCCATAAATTTACGTCATAGTAAAACTACCTACTCAACAATCTACTATTAGAATCGATTGTTCTTCATGACTTTTCTCAAGGAATCCTTTACATCTTTATTTCTGAAACTGTAGATCATGGGATTCAGCATGGGGTTCACTATGGTATAAAACACTGATGCCACCTTCTCCTGTGTATTGTTGTCATTGTATGATGGCTTAAAATACATGAAGATTATAGAACCATAAAATACAGCAACAACTGCAACATGGGAACCACAGGTCTTAAAGGCTTTAGCCCTACCATCAGCAGAACGGATTTGGAGGATGTTTGAAAGGATGAAAGCATAAGAGATAAAAATGGACAGGGTTGTCAGAAATACATTGATTCCAGAATTAAACACTAAAAGAAATTCATTGATGTAGGTGTTTGAGCAAGAGAGCTTCAATATGGGAAGGATATCACAGAAGTAATGGTTGATGACCTTAGCTCTACAGAAGGTTAGGTCAGCCAAGAAGCTTGTATGGATAAAGGCCCCACATATCCCAATGATATGCACTCCAGCTACTAGTAGGAAGCATACCCTCTGAGACATGGTTATGTGGTAAAGCAAAGGGTGACAGATGGCAACATAACGATCATAAGCCATGGCTGCCAGCATGTAGCACTCAGAAACAGCAAAGTAACCAAAGAAAAAAAATTGAGTTAAACAGCCTGGAAAAGAGATAATGTTTTCTTCTGATACAAAGTTCACCATCATTTTGGGAATAATGACAGAGGAATAGCAGAGATCAATGAAGGACAGGTTACTGAGGAAATAGTACATAGGGGTATGAAGCTGAGAACTGATTTTGATTAACAGAACCAAGCCCAGGTTTCCTACCATGGATACAATGTAGACTCCAAAGAACAAGAAGAAGAGGGGAAGCTGAAGCTCTGCTTCATCTGTTAAGCCCATGAGGATAAACTCAGTAACCATAGAATGATTTCCTACCATCATCATACTTTTAAAATTGAACTGGAAACCTGTGAGGAGAAGAAAGAAGAATCCATTAGATAAAGATTTTTTGTCCAACTTCTCTGATATAAGAATTGTTATGTCTTCATGTAGCAGTAAGTTAGAAACCATAGTTATTACTGAGTTGAAAACAAAATAAATTTATAGAATTAAATAATAAATAAATTTATAAATTATAAATATGATGTATATATACATTTATAAAAACAATATATTTATATTTTTAGAGGTAAGCACAAAATGTGCTTACAAAATGTTCAACAGCCTGGGAGTGGGGAAGAGCATCTTATATATCTGTGATGGACTGAAGGTAAAGGAGAATTCTCCTGACCTTTATGTACTATCAGTGGAGGTCTGATGACTATGGACCAAAGGTAGGAGATCAAACTGAAAGTACAGAGATTTATTAGCCAGCTAAAGAATCTGCTCTCACTGATAGCAAGTTCAGAGTGATATAGATTTTTTTAAAATAACATTTCAGGTCCACTTAACATATACTGCCTTCTGCAGCAACTTAAGATAAAGACATAAAGCATTTCACCGTAAAGAGAGGAATAGAAAAAGAGGGAAATCAGCCAAAGGAAAAATAGGAGTATCTGGAATTCAGGATTTAATATCAGAATAAAAAATATTTTCCAAGGCAAGAGACAAAGAGAAGAGACCAAGTACTTTTGGAATTAGGAAAACAGTCATTTTAGACAAATCTTTAGGGTCTTATGTCCAAGATTAGCAACTAATTGTTACAACAGTGGATGAAAATAACCACTTTACCATATCCTTACATAAGGTTTGGGTGCTTTTAAATATTAGCCTACCAGATAGTCAGGAGATATCTATGTTATTAGTCCATTGAGACATCACAAAATAATTGTGATTCTTACTTTTTCCCCACATTCCCCTCTTTGATATTTATTAAGAAGTATCATTAAGTCTTGACTACACTATAGCATGTTCATTAAGTTTTTAAGTTCCTCTGTTTCCCTTGTCTTCTGGCAGTTTCCTTAACAATCAGCACTTTTTTCTTGCTAGTCTGGGGTAATTTTTACCTCCTTGCACATCTACAGTAAAGCAATTGGTTTTACAGCAAAATAGGAAGCTTGATCCAATGAAGCTTATGGCAATGACGAAACAAAAAGATGTAGATAACAAATCACTTGCCATCCAAAATATTCTGTTGTAAAACTAAGTAGCAAATTTCAGTTAATCATACTGAAATAAATCTGAGATTCAATAAAGAAGGCAAGATTAACAAGGCTAGAGGGTCATATCAGGCTTTTTCTCTATAGATTCTGGTACTACTATCTTGTATAGTAGTAACTGTTTGGCAAAAATATCCACACTTAGAAGTGGGGGCTTGAATTTCAAAAGTAGCATTTTTATGGTACATTATTTAACAGTAATTATTCAATGAATTGGAGAGTGTAGGAGGAAAGGAATAAGCATTTATATAGTACCTACAATGTGCCAGGTACTATGCTAAACAATTTTTACAAATATTATCTTATTTGATCTTGGACAAGGAGGATGTGCATTTAAACTTCCAGTTTTGTCTAAATCTGGCCTTAAGGTCTCTTTTCAAGCTGTAAAAGAAAATATTTTAAACATAACTATATAATCAGGAATACATACAGGAACAGGGCAAGTAAATCAAAGTCCTTTTAGGTAGCATGTACCTTATTCCACTGTGTCCAGTTTAATTGTCTACTTTATGATTCCATCTGCTTCTAGAAAACATTTTTCTTTTGTAATTCTGAGTCAAAAGAGTCTGCCATACACCACTGTCTATAAATTTTTCAGCTTGATCCAGTAAAACTGAAATGGCCATTTCTTCTTATTTCTATGGCAGATTTGTAGAATCTGCACCTCCACCACCAAAGATATCTGCCTTCTACCTTCTTTGAACTCTGTACTGGATCCTAATGAAAATTCAGGTTCCCAAATTCTGTGAGTGCAACTCTAAGAATCTTTACACAATATATAAACTTGGGAGTAATCCACCCCACCCCAAAAGACCCACTTGCCATATTCTAAGTCATGCATCAATCTTTGTATATTTCCTAGGCAATGCTACTCAAAACCTGTTAATGATAAAGACTTGGTGTAAGTTCTTAAAAACTGACAAAATCTAATCACATTTGACTTCCATTAATTATTTTCTGTGGTGAAAAGCTTATGGTGTCAAACTTACAGTCAGTCTCAAGGGGTATAAAGTAAATAGCAGAGCAGGGTACCTCTAACTCATCTGAAAGTTTTGAGAGTTTAAATTTTCGCATACCATTTGATCTTTCTACCTAGTCAAAACCCTGTAGTTTGTAGGTAAGAGGAAAAAAATCTTTTAATTGATGACCTGACCTGTAAAATAGGTCCTTCTGTCACTTGCTCCTATGAGAGACTTCAAAGAGGAAAACATGATGTAGGAGTTTCTTTACAACAACTGAAGAAATTTTGCATATGAAAGCCTCAATTCAACTTGAGAATCTATAGAAGGAAAGAAACAAGAAATTGTTAAGTACCTGCTATGTACCAGGCCTTTTACAGTTATTATCTTGTTTGATTCTCACAACAACCCTAGGAGGTAGATGCTATTAATATCCCCATTTTACCTTTGAGAAAATTGAGGCAAACAGAGGTTAAATGACTTCATACAGCCAGTAAGGGTCTGAGGCAGGATTTGAACTCAGATCTTTCTGACTCCAGGTCCACTTAGCTGCCTAAACAATTACTAAACCACAGTGAAAGCCCATGTATTTAGGCATTTGTAAAAAATTAATCTTGTGGATTTTCAAGTGGACCTGGAGGAGATTCATTACCTTGCTCTTCCTTATTCAGTCTTGTTACCTGTTATCTCCAAGTTCAAATTTAAAACATATAATTCAGGATTATTATATTTACTTGGCCTCTTGTTAACATTTTCATGGACACAACAAAAGGTCTCAGTCTCCTAATACAATTGCAGCTATCATGAGTCTTTTAAGTATATTCTTTACCTATCAGAAAAGATTTGGAAGCCAACCACATATATCTTAGTCTGATCTTGTTGTCTTTCTCAAAGTAAGGTTTCCCACTCATGAACCACAGCTTTTTATATCTTTATCATTTCCCTCCTTTGAGGATATATTTTATCTTCGTATCCTAGGAGGGGTAAGGGTTATTGAATGCAAGTGACAGGATATATTATTAGAATAAAAAATATTTCCAGAGCAAGGGCAAGAGAGAAGGAGAAGAGAAGAAATACTTTCATAATTATGAAAGCAGTCATTTTAAATAAATCTGTAGTGTCTTTTATCTAAGAACAAGTAATTATTACAACAGTGGACAAGATCAATCATTTTACCATGTCCTTTCATAGTGTTGGAGGATTTTCTATTATTGGCCACCTGGGGAATTTATACAATGTTAGTACATTGAGATGTAAAATGATTGTGACTCCTATATCACCCCTTCCCACCCCCACCATCAAAGATATCTGCCTTCTACCTTCTTTGAACTCTGTACTGGATCTTAATGAAAAGTCAGGTTCTTGAATTCTGGGAGTACAACTCTAAGAATCTTTACACAATATATAAACTTGGGAATTAGCCAACTGTGGCATAGCAGGAATAACATAGAATTTGTACTTAGAATCGGGGAGCAGAGTGCAGTGGGAGTAGGAAGGGGCTATTGCCAGGGAGACCAATCGAAAGTTAAGTCAGAATCCACATCTGTAAAATGGGGAAAATAATATCTACCATGATCTTTCTTCCTTACCAGGTGTGGATGACTGTAATTATGAGATACTTTCAGTCTAATCCTTTCTGAACCACAAAATATCAACTATTGTCATTACTATGATTAAATTACAACTATTTAATTGACACATATTGTTCTTATATCATTATACACCTACGCCTAAATTTTTTTCAATATATCCCTCTTCTTCTCTTTTCCATTGCAGAGAGCCATCCCCTATAACAAAGAATAAAAATTACCCTAAATGCACACAACCAAACAAAACAGTAAAAACAAAAATGTGACATTATATGCAATGTTCTGCACCCATAGTCCCCACCTCTAAAAGAAATGCATAGAATGCCTTCTCATATTTCTTCTTTGGGGCTAAGTTGGATCATTATAATTTCATAGAATTTAGTTAAAATTGTTTTGTTGTCATCGCTATTTCCACTTATATTATTGAAGTCATTCTGTATACTGTTTTCCTGTTTCTGTTTACTATGCACCACTTCATTTAGTTCTTTCCATGTTTCTTTGTAGTTATCATGTGCTTAACTTCATCGAATTTTTTATTAATAAGGTAGTACTTTTTTTAATTGTGCAGATGACAAATAGCCCAATTTAGTTTGGGGGTTTGTGCCCAGTTTATGGCTCAGAGGAAACAAATGAAGCCTAAAATTTTAAAAGCCAAAGATTAAATAAAAAAGAATTACAAATTTATTAACAAAATTGAAGAAAATATTAATTAAATTAAAATGAATTACAAATCAATGACAAATGACAGAGTATGTTCTAATTTACAAAAATAGGAATTATGTGAAACTTTTCAGAAAGATGTTTCTTACATGAAGTTAGGCTTACTTGAAATAAAATTAATTTTTATTTATCCAATTCATTTTAACATGCACTGGAAGGAACTGGGTGGTACTCTGTAGAACTGTCAGTCCCAGAACAGTCAATAGGAATAAAAGTAGCAACCAGAGTGGTCTCTGATTCTGGAAGATTTAGTAACATAGACTTCATTTACTGGGGTAAAAATCTATTATAGAACACTGAATTTTACTTCCTTCATCTCCCAAAAAAAGGTCTAGTAGGCCTTGGAAGCTGACTATGAGTCACTTTCACAGAAAGTACAAAAAAAGATTTTCTGTCATCCAGTACCCAATTAGATTCATTTTGGACATGTGAATTGGTCTTAGCCATTATTTTTAGGATAGGAGAACCACATCCTTGAGAGAGCAAATGTATGAAATGGAGAAGAGGTGCCATCTTACCACCCTATATCTTTTTGGCTCACTCTCTTCTTTTATACCATATTATGCCTAAAAAAGAAAATAAAAGGAAATAACCACAGACATAGCTGGATGAATTCCACCCCTCTTTATGCTTATGCTTGATTTTAAGTCTCCTATGAAAAAAAGAGGAGAATTTTCAGACTTACCAGAGTCCTGTTAGGAACGGAAGAGCCACTGGTCTGACTTGACTTTTACCTTCAGTCTCCTGTATTACACAAAAAAATTTACATTTGCTATCATGACAACAAATTGTGGCTGTCTAGAATCTCCCTAGCTTCTGTCAGAACATATTTTTGGTGTATTTTCATAAATATCTGAAGGCCATTACCAGGATATGATCATTAAAATGTATTTCCTTTGAGCCACATTAGTGTTAATTATTTCTTACAATTATTTAGTGCTTTGTGGAACTAAAGAAGCATATCATAGGATTATTTCTCTTTTTTGCATGCTACTTTACAATTCTCATACCATAACCCTTTGGAAGTTTGCTAAAATTAATAGACAGTCATTATCACTCTCTTTTTACGTATGACAAATCTAATGGCAAAGATTACGTGATTTACCCAAGTCCATATTATTACTGAGTGGTAGAGTAGGAGAAAAAAACCTGTTTTGATTCCAAATTTCATACTATATCTACTTTGCTTTTCTAACAGAAGAAGCTGATTGCCCAGACTAGAGAAGGTAAAAATTTTAAATGTTGTTTATAGATCTCTGAGTCTCAAGATAGTAAATGGGAATTGAAAGTCTCTTAGGATTTCATTCACAGATATTTTAATTTACATTCATTATAAATTAGAAGGTCAGGTTTGCCAAGAAAAAAAGCAATTATTTGGTATGTTTGTATCCAGGATAATTTAATTCTCATTGACATCTCATATGTTGTAAACCCAGACCAATCTCTTCTTCCTTGGTAGCTGGGTACAGGTTGTATGCAGAGAAGGAGGGATAAAGTCTCTTCCACCCCTGTCCCATTATATAGTTAGGATGGTGAAGAGGAGGACCAGAGTAATCAAGAATAGTCCTAAATATAGCCCCATTTTCCAGCTCCCAAATAACCTTACCCAGATATAAGGGCTGGAAGCCTTTACACTCACTGGAGTAAGCATAATGTCTTTTACTTCCATCTCCTTCCTCTTACTTATGATGAGACTCAATCAATTATTTCCCACCTCCCTGCTGCTTATTGTGAGAGAAGGCAAATATAGGTATGCATGGCATTTGGTCCAGTCATGCCAACACATTAAGGTCATGATGGATGGATATCTATGAATGAAATATATGTGTTATTACAGCAGGTAAGTAAAACTGTCAAACTTGAAATCCAACTTGCAATATTTTCCTAAAGATTTGTCTAAAGTCAACAATGTTTTAATTAAGCTGTCTAAAATCTGAAAATCTGCCTGTGTGGATCATATGGCTTCTAGGTAGTAGCTGATGGACAAGAAAGTGGTTAGAGTCATAGGGGATTAAAAAAATAATATGGAATGCACAGTTTGACCAAAAATATGTCTGAAAATTTTATAAAAAGAGATCATTCTTATTTTGAATAGCAACAGAATATTAACTGGAAAATAAAAGTTGTTTCATGTATTTTTCTTATATATTTGATTTTTTAAATTTATTTATTTTATACATTCTTTTCTTTTTAAATTTTGAATTCCAAATTCTCTTTCTCCCACCCACCCACCCACCTCCCACACCCACTGAGAAGGAAAACAACATGATACCAACTATATATGTGAAGTCATACAAAACCCATTTCTATATTAGCCATATTTTTTAAAAAGCAAGAAAACTAAAGAAAATGAGAAAAGTATACTTTAATTTGCACACCGAGTTCTCTGAGTTCTCTCTGTGGAGGTGGATAGCTTTTGGTCATTATGAGTCCTTTGGAATTGTCTTGAATCATGTTGTTGATCAGAGTAGCCAAGTCTTTCATCATTACAAAATTGTTGTTACAATGATCTCCCAGTTCTTATTACTTACATGGAATAGTTTATCTGTCAGATTTATAGAGAAGGGAAGAATTTAGGACCAAATAAGAGATAGAGAACATTATGAAATATAAGATGGATAATTTCGATTGTAATAAATGAAAGACATTTTGCAGAAACAAAACCAATACAAACAAGATTAAAAGGAAAGCAGAAAGCTGGGGGAAAAATTTTTACAGCAAGTGTCTCTGATAAAAGCTTTATTTCTGAAATATATAGAGAACTGAGTCAAATTTATAAGAATATGTCCCTCAACTGAAAAATAATCAAAAGATATGAACAGGCAGTTTTCAGACAAAGAAATCAAAGCTATCTATAGTCATGTGAAAAAAAAAATGTTCTAAATCACCATTGATTAGAGAGATGCAAATCAAAACAACTCTGAGGTACCTATCAGTTTGGCTAATATGACAGAAAAGGAAAATGAAAGATATTGGAGGGGATGTGGGAGAATTGGGACATTAATGCGCTGCTGGCGGAGTTATGAATTGATCCAGCCCTTCTGGAGATCAGTCTGAAGCTATGCCCAAAGGGCTATAAAACTGTGCATACTCTTTGACCCCACAATATCACTACTAGGCCTGTATCCCAAAGAGACTCTTTTTAAAGGTGAAAGGACCTATTTGTACAAAAATATTTATAGAAGCTCTTTCTATGGTAGCAAGGAATTGGAAATTGAGGGGATGGCCATCAATACAGAAATAGCTGAACGAGTTGTGGTATATGATTGTGATGGAATACTATTATGCTATAAGAAATGATGAGCAGAACGATTTCAGAAAAACCTAGAAAGACTTACACTGAATTGATGCGGAGTGAAGTGAGCAGAACCAGAAGAACATTGCACACAGTAATAGCAACATTGCATGATGATCAACTCTGGATGACAGCTATTCTTAGCCATACAATGGTCCAAGGACTTATGATGAAAAATGCTATGCAGCTCCAGAGAAAAAATGATGAAGTCTGAATGCAGATAGAAGCATAATGCTTTTCGCTTTTCTTATTTTTTTCATGAACTTTTTTTGGTCTGTTTTCTTTCACAATATGACTAATAGGGAAAAATGTTTTGCATGATTGCACATGTATAACCTATATCCAGTTGCTTACCCTCTCAGGGAAGCATAAGAGGAGGAAGGGAGGGAGAGAATTTGGAACTCAAATTTTTTTAAAATAAATGTTATAAGTTGTTTTTACATGCAATTGGAAAAAATAAAATATTATTTTAAAAAATAAAGAATATTGCCACCTTGATCTATTTGAAGTCTTTAAGACTCCGAAATCATTCTTATGGGGCTGATGGAGAGAGGTGAGGGATAGCATTCTACAGGACCAAAGAGCATGATAGTACCTTCTCTGGCAGAGATGAGGGGATATTACTGTTACTTTATGGCCCAAAGGGAGATAAAAGGCCAAGGTGAATCCACATTCTTTTCACTGGGAAATGAAATTTAGAAGGAATAGAGATCCTTAAAAAGGCTTTCTAGTGCAGGGTATTCATTGTAGATTTGTTATTAGAAAAGAACATTTTAAGGAAATGAGGATTTTGAACTCAAGTAGAGAAGGATGGAAAAGGATTATGTTACATAGGCTACTCAATAAACCCTTCATATCTCATGTCACAATATTTCTTCTAACTTCACCCATTCTCCAGAGGTCCATCATGCTAATAACCCAGCT
Source organism: Trichosurus vulpecula (assembly GCF_011100635.1). NCBI lineage: Eukaryota > Metazoa > Chordata > Mammalia > Diprotodontia > Phalangeridae > Trichosurus > Trichosurus vulpecula. The sequence goes on along the minus strand of NC_050574.1, from coordinate 161,763,768 downwards.
TAGAGCCAAATCATTAAAATTTTATAACTAGCATTGGGAGCTATATGCTTATGACCATTCTTAATATTTTAAGATAAACCACTCAGTTTGGCCCCTATAATTAGGCAAAACTTGACTGATATCTTCAATTTCACTAAACTCAGTTAAAAGTATTTATTAAGTAACCAATATATACGAAGCATTGTGGTGGGGTCTAGGGGACCATAAATGAAAAGTAAAGTAATACTTAGCATTAAACTGCTTTCTATCACCTAGAGAGCAGTATAGAGAGGCATTAACTTCAGTATCTATAGTATATTTTTGATTAGGAGCAAGTGCATTTCACTTGATCAGCAAGGCATGGTAGATTACAAAACAGAATACATGAGATATTGATGAGCAAGGAATGATGAGACATAGGAACTGACTGGATGTAGGGTGGAGGCACAGGAAAGAGTGAAAAGTGATACCAGTGTCTCAAACCAGGAGGAGTGGAACATGATGAGAGTATAAGGAGGGGTACGGTTTGGGAATAGAAATGGTGAGTTCTGTTTTGTAAAGTTTGATTTTGAAGTATCACCTGGACATGAAGGATAACTCTGAGATGGAGCTGCCAAAATGAGTCTAGAGGTCAGGGAAGAATCTGATGTGGAAATATGTATTTGGGAATCCCTTGCTCGAAAGTGGGAATTGAAACTTTGGAGAGCTTTATAATGCCATAAGAAAGAGTACAGGGAGTAGAGAAGAGGGAAAAAACTAGATCCTCCTCATAGAGTAAGCCCTTAAAAGAGTTTTTTTCAAATTGAATCAAAATAATGTGGACAGCTAAGCCTTATGCATCCTTAACAGCAGTGTATGTGGTCAAAACTACACTTTATGAAGCCCAAGATCTGATGTTGTAATAGTAATTAAGGTGGGACTTTTTGCTGTTGACTTTTAAGGATTCTGGCCTTTGTTTGAATGGGGCAGATAAAGTGGAATGTTTTTGTATTTCTCAGCACTGAGACCATTGGGAGCCATTAATTTGTATATGATGTGATATTGGGGGTGGGGAACTTCTCCACACCCAGCCTGGGAGAGGTCGAGGCCCACAGGACATGTAAGTGCAGAGGTTAGAGTTCTCCATTGGAGCTCTGAGCCACAGCAGGAGTGGTGCGTGACTCTGGGCCAGCCATTATAATGAGCTCCCCAGCTAAACACCCAGATGTTGATAATTACGAATTGTATTTGGTCTGTAATTCAGGGTGCTGGTTTTTCCCCCTGAACTAAGTAAATGATATTTGCATACTGGATTAAAGTAATATTGTTCACCCCTTAATGTTGCTTTCCTTAATAAAGCAGATATAAAGGACCGGGGCTTGCAGTGTTCTGTGAGCTGGTTGTTGTTGGCTTTACACCCTCACAGCAGCTGCTAGCCGGATTGTTGATACAGATCTCCAAAGATTGCCCATGAATAACTCAAATGGAGAGGGATATGTTGAAAATAAATTTAAGTGTAAGTATATAGGGATATAAGAACAAAATATGGCACTAAAATAGTTTAAATTTAATTATAATGATACAGTGTTAGGCAACTCAGCTGACACCAATATGATTGATAAGAGAGAATATATGGAATCATAACATTTTAAACTTTTCTCATTATTAAAAAAAAGTTTAATTACTGTATTTTGTGACCTGGGTAAGTAGAAATATTCACCTTAGCACATTGAATGTACGGGCATAGATTTATGGATAGGGCAGGGGATAAATTAACATGGGGTCTTAGATAAATAGCTTTGATTATGGAATCTGGTTTCCAAGTCTGTCTAATTTACATCATGCAGCCTTACCCCTGTGGCTTACCTATAATTGTGAGTTGAAGACTAAGTTATTAGAGATTTTAGGTTGCTAATACCAAGTATGCAAGTCCTGAGGGAATTTCTCTTTCTAGGACCTGACAGTAACCAAGTATTTTTCTCTTCAGAAACGTGGCAGCAGATAAATTTGTACCATAAATCCAGCAGGAGTTCTTATGTTTTGTCTACAAGGACTATTTCACAGACTCCATTGCCAATGACTGTACACACAATTTTTGCAGAAGTTGCACCTTCAGGATCTGGGAAGAAGCTGCTGCACCATCTCCCTGCCCTAAATGCAGAGAAGTCTTGCAGATGAGAGACTTTCAGACCAATGTGCATCTGGGTAAATTGACTGTCATTGACAAGCAGCTCAGATTTTACCCTTCCCAGATTTCTGAAAGATGACAAGTGTGGGAGATACCACGAGACCAAGAGATTATTCTGTGAGGATGACCAGAAATAATTCTGTCTTTCCCGCTTTGAAATGCAGGAACACAGTGATCACACAATCTGTTCCACAGAAGAGACTGCTGAGGACTATATGATAAATAATGCAGTCAGCAGAAATTCCCCACATATTGCAAGATTCCCATGGCTGATGACAAGCTTTGATGTAATTATGTTAACGTAGAATTATAGAAGTATAGGATCTTACAGTCATATAACAATGCTACTTGCCACTATTGTAGCTATGTAAGGCCAATGACACCAGCACACAGGAGGGCTACTAGCACAGATTCTTTGATCTGCTTTTCTAAGGAAAGCAACTTTAAAGGGTTAACAATCTTACTTTAATTAAACATACATATATCATTCCCTTGGTTCAGGGGGAAAAGTCAGCACTCTGAACGTCAGAGCAAATACAAACAGAAATTACAAGCAGAAATTATAAACACAGCAAAATAACACAAATCAACAGACAGGCTTCTATCTGTCTGACCATAGACATTACATACATAGTTACCAGAGAGAGAAGCACCAACATCTGGGTTTTCAAAGCCAGGGGGGTTCCAACAGCTACCCAGAGTCTCATCTGGCCAAATCACCAACACTCTTCCAATGAGTGTGCCCCCAAATGCAAAATGCCAGCCTCAGAGCTCATACACACTGTTCAGGGCCCTGAGGGCTCAGCGCCTACTTAGCAAAATGGGTGTGGGAAAGATCTTTAATCACTAGCACCACATCATATACATTGTTTCCAATCAATGACTCTTGATTCAAACAAAGGCAAGACTCAAAGACACCTGATTGCCTGAGTGCTGAGAAGCACTCCAAAACAAAAGACGACAAAAGTTCCCACTTTACCCGCCCAATTCAAACAAAGGCAAGACTCGTTAGAAGCACTTGATTGCCTTAGCATTCCAAAAGAGAAATCGGTAAAAAAAAAAAAAAAAAAATCCCACCTTGCTTAACATTACAAGTGGGAAGAAGGAAAACCTCAGAAATCATCTTATCTAATATTTATATCAGGTAGCAATTGTCTCTACAAAGTCCCTGATGAGTGGTTTTCTAGCACCCACTTGTAGATCTCTAGAGATGACAATAGCTAGTATTTATATAGCATTTACTATGTGCCAGGCACTGTGCTAAGCATTTTACAATAAGTACCTCAATAGATCCTCACAACAACCCTGGGAAGTAGGTACTATTGTTATCCCCATTTTATGGGTAAGGAAACTAAGATAAATAGGGTTTAAGTGACTTGTCCAAGGTTGTATAGTTAATAAGTGCTGAAAACAGATTTAAACTCAGGTCTTCCTGATTTCAGGTTTGGTCATCTCTCCACTGTGCCACCTAGTTTCATTGTTACAGCAAGATGTCCATAATAATGAAATCTCTGATCCAGTTGCTACCCTAATAAAGGAAGTCACCCCCCCACACACACACACATTTTACAGGAATTCTTGACTACCTCTATTAACTTTGTCACTGCCCAAGTTTTTGTGATTTGTTTCCATATAAACTCTAAAATGGCTAATCCCTTATTTAAGGCAGACTGATTGACTCAACTGACCAGTAGCTGTATGGAACTGAAGTCTCTCTGCCTCTATGACCAAACGCATGAGGATGGAAGGAAAAGGAAGAGAAATGTGTGGTTTATCATTCCCTGCGCTCTGTAAAAGTGCCTCAGTTGGGCCTGCAGTCAATCTCAGGATCAGGGAACCAAAGGGGCTACTCATCTTAGAATGTAATGACAATCTGGTCTTCTCTTTACAGTGGATATTTCTCTGGATCCTGAAACTGCCAATCTTGTCTTATTATATTTGAGAACCTGAAGGGTATAACTCAGGGAAGTACCTGACAGAATGTGCCCACCTGTACCGAAACTTTTTGTCATTCCTATCCCTGCCACTACTGGGAGATGTATGTGAAAAAGCAACACCAGTGGGTACAGGACACCTATAAAGAGACTCTTAATAGCACTCACTACCCAGATGGAGACATTTTCCTGCTCTCTGGTTTTCATTTGGCAAACTGTATTCTGACCTGCTTCCCATATACATATACATCAACAAAGAAGAATGGGTATGCATACAGAGGTGGTGTTTGGGGATAATGATTCTAAAATGATCTTGTTTTTAATATTCACAAAGGTAAGTGCTTTCTCCACTTTATATAAATTCTCTGAGCCTCTTGGGCCTATCTTTTCACCTGGCCATCCAATGCCAGGGATAAATGTAATCCCCACGGCCATCTATCCTGTGAGTTCTAATGTCTGAGGGAAATATTGCCCTTAGGCTTTCTTCATAGATCAACACAGGACTCATTAGGCCCAGGTGGTGGTTGATTCCCAAGGTTCTATCCTAGACCCGCTTGTCTATAGTTTCTCTCTTGGTATCCTCATCAGCTCCCATGGATTTAAATATCATCTCTCTGCAGTTGATGCCCAGATCTATATATCCATCCCTACTTTCTCCCCCTAAACCTAATTCCTAGATCACCAAGTTTCTGTTTGGAATTCCAAACTTGGTATCTCAGAGATATGAGTCCACCATCTTTCTAATGACTCAGGTTCATGATCTCAGCATTACCCTTGACTTCTCACTCTCTTTAATCAATATATATCCAATCACTTGCTAAATCATGCTATTCTTACCTTCACAACATCTCTCAGTTTTGACCCTTTCTCTCTACTCAAATAGCTACCACCATCTTGATATTGTGACAGACCTCCAAACTGGTCTTTCTGCCTCAAGTTTTTTACCACTCCAGTCCATTCTATAGACTTTCCAGCCTGAATGGATATTATTCCCCTTCCTTCACTCTGTAGTCATGCCAAACTAGCTTTCCTTCACTGATCAAATTCCATCTCCCATCTCTGCAGTTTTGCACTTTTCTTCCCCCATTCTTGAAATGTATTTCTTTCCCAGTACCTTATGAAGCTGCCCCATCTGCCTTTTTTTAAAAGATGTGGCCAGGGCAATATTTTCTGCATGAAGGTATTTCTGATTTGTTCCCCTCAGTATATTGCAATGGCTCTCCCAAATGATTTTATGTTTAACTATTTTATGTTTACCTACTACATATTTCTATTTGTTAACTTTATATTTATGCTTTATATATTTTCATATGCACTTCCCTCCCCCCAAGAGAAGGTAAGCTTATTTTAAGTAGGGATTGTTTCATTCATTATACCTGAATTCCCTGTGCCTAGAACAGGGCCTGATACATAATAGGCATTTAATAAATATTAGTTGATTGATTAATGGTTTAATTGATTGACATGGGAGAGAGTAAAGATCCAGAGTTGAGGGAGTTCATGTCAACCCAAAGCTTATAACTTTAATGATTTTCATTACACAATGCAACATCAAAGATGGTAATTCTCAAATGCCTCTTGTTCAGTGGTCCTTCAATGGATAAAGTTAAGCTTTCTATGTTAAATACCTTAAATTTAATTAAATAAATCAATTCGTGTAGCTTTTTTTGAATGTGTATCATGCAGAATGCAGTTGCCATGTTAGAGACTAAGATGGTGCATATAAAAGCATATAATTCACAGTCTATACCCTCATGTAATTACATTCTAATATGGTGGTTAGGAGAAAATGTAGCCAATTGATCATAACATAAAATACATTAGAGAGCTATAGTGTTACTTTCAATTTTATTTTTTTTTTACTGCCTCCAGAATAAATTCCAAATTTCTTAGTCTGGCATTCAGGACCCTGCATAATTTGGCTTCAATTTCTTCAGATTTGTCTCCTACTACTCCTCAGATAAGAAAGCTATTTTCTAGTCACACTGGTCTAGAAGAGTAGTGTGACATTCAAATAGAAATGGGGGCCACTATATCTTACTTAAGGATCCTTGCCACTTCATATTGACTTAGAAAACTACATATTAAAGTTATCTACATTGTATGAATTTGTCTTTATTTTGTCAAATATTTCCCAATTACATTTTAATCTGGTTCAGCAGGCACTCATGGGTGTGCTGCGTGTTTGACCCCTTTGGTCAAGAATATAGCTTTAGCTATATTCCAACTCCTCCATCTGGAATGCTTTCTCCTATTTCCAATTTTATGCATCCCTCAAATCCCAACTCAAATCTCCCTCTTCTGTAACACCTTTCAGAGTACCTTTCAGGCCACAATATTCTTTCCATACTCTGAAATTTGTTAGTGATTATTGTCTGAACCACTCATTTGGCCATAAATAGACACTACCTTTCATTATTAGTTATCATCTAATGTTCATAGACACTACCTTTGTTATTAGTTAACATTTAATGTGCATGTGTTCTGTTTCCCCATCTATGTGGTTTTTAACTATCTAAAGACTGGGTTAACATCTTGTACTTCTTTGTATACCTTAACACTTAGCACAATGGCATGCTAGTAGATGCTAAATAAATCAAATTTTTAAAAATTCATTTGAAAATTTGTAGGTGTGATATAAGAGCATGAATTTTAAAATCTTAGTTCACAAACAGATACAATATATTTGTATTCAAAATGGAAATTTTATTACTTCAGTCATCATCTGAATTTTTTTCTCTCTGCTTTTTCTGCTTCCCATCTCAATGACTATTTCCTGTATCCATTGTTGATTAGAGGATTGTGACATCAGAAGGAAACCATCCAATCATTGTTTTCTTTTTTCTTTAAAGGCTCTTTTCTGTCTTCAGTTTTTGACAATCTCTCTCTCTCTCTCTCTCTCTCTCTCTCTCTCTCTCTCTCTCTCTCTCTCTGTCTCTCTCTCTCTGTCTCTCTCTCTCTCTCTTCCTCTCCCTCTCTGGCTACATGGATTCTATGATTCATAGATTTAAACTTGGAAGGGACCTTAGAGTTCATCTAGTCCAGTTCTTTCATTTTACAGATAAGTAAACTGAGATCTAGAAAGATGAAGGGACTTGCTCAAAGTTGTCCACATAGGGCTGAGGTGGAATCTCAGATCCTTTGACTCTAAAGCTAGAATTATTTTTTCCCACTGAAACATTATTTTGGTTCAATTCTGTCTTTTACAATACTAATAATGTTATATATCATTTTCTAATTGGAAACCCATATTTTCTTGCATTCTTGCATATGAAATTATAATATGGATCTATGGTAAAGTGCAACTAGAATCTTTTTTTTTAGAAATTCTCAGATAAATAGAATGTTAAAAGCTTCCAACTTCATCCAGTAACTCAACATCACTATTTGGGATGATCAGATCAGTAAATTACCCTAACAGTCAAATTTTATTTTTCTAGCAATACCACCTTGTGACATCACTAATGGCCAAACTCCCTTATCCAGTGAATATTCAGGTGACAACAGTCAGCTGGAGGACACCACCTTTAAAGACAACATGAAACCTAGACACACTATGTATGACACTAAAGCTGGGTGAGACTGTATATTTAACCTACATCCTGCATTTTATCTCTCGTAACATCACTATTTCTCTTCTATGTCAACAGGAGTTTTTAAAGATAGAACTTTTCTAAAATATTATCTCTATACTACATTTGGGGGCATACAAATTTTTCCCATGAACTGAGAGAAGATAGTCTGACTTTATTGAAGAGTTCTCTTTTCTAGCCTCTCTGAGGAGCAAAGCTGGTAGGTTATGTCAACTTAATTTGAACTCTGTGGGGTGGGGTGGGATGGGGTGGGGAGGAAGGATGAGGGTTGTAGAATCAGAAATGGTGTACTGGTAGGGGGCTCACTTAGAAAAGTAAATGTGCTTGAAAAGCTTTATTGTTAAGTAAATTTCCCGATGGTAAAAGTTTCCAAACAACAGGGAGCTAATGGGGACAAATAAGTCTTTGAAGAGAATAAGGGTTGTTTTGCATAAATTAATAGGGTTGAGCTTTTGTTTTTAATAAGCAAGGCTTGGCAGGGTAAATTAGGTCTCTGTTGTGATGTAAATAATTAGAAAGTACTTATGATAACAACTTTCCTTGCCAATGGAATTGTAAATGTTTACAATATTTGTGTTAGAAAAGGCCAAAGACTGACTGCTAGCAAATTGGAAACAGAGCTGCTCTTTTTTACCATGGATTGTGAAAGTACAGATTGCAGAAACTTTTTAATGAGACATCGGCATTTCACACTTTTAAGGTAACAATCTGGGATAACTTGCAAAGGTTCATTTGGGAACTAGAAAACTGAAGGCAATCTTAAATCCATTTCTTTATGTGGCTAGCTGTCAATTATTCACTGCAATGTGGATAGAAAAGGGGAGAAACAAATTATATGAATAATTTTAGACTATCATTTCATCCATGTTGTGCTCCACCTCCTTCCCTTGTACATAAGTCCTGCTTAGAAGTAACACATGCCAAATTGGTAAGAGGCTTAGGTTTGAAGTCAGGAGACTTGGAGAGTCTCTGATGTTTCTGATCTGACCATGGACAAGCCATTCAGCCTACTTAAACTTCATTTTTTTTTCCTCATCTATAAATTGGAGGAGCAGGACTAGCCAATTGAGGAGAGAGTGTGGTATAATGGAAAGAACATTGAACTTGGAGATATGGGACCTGAATTCAAAACTCATCTCTGCCCACTACCATGCTGGGTAAATGACTTAACCTCTGTGGAATGCAGCTTCTTCCGGAAAATGAGGATTTTGGATTAGATGACTTCTAAGGTCCCTTCCAACTTTAAATTTGTGATTATATGATCCCTAATGTCCTTTCCAGCTCTAATTCACTACTCCAAAGGCATAGTATAATGGGGTAAATGCCGAGTAGCCAAAAGAGAAGTCTAAATAAATCTACAACTTAAATAATTAATTAATTAATAATTAAATTATTAGAATCAATCATTGAATACTCCACCCCTCCTATATCTTATACATTGTTGGTGCTTAATAGATGTTAGTCAAATACACACAGGTATGCCCCAAAAGTCTTAGTACAAAGCTTTTAGCAGCTTAAGTGCACTAAGACTTTTAGGACTCTGTGTGTGTGTGTGTCTGTGTGTCTGTGTGTCTGTGTGTGAATAAACACGTTGACTTTGCATGATATGAAGAAAGTTATTAGTCTTAAAGTCAGAATACATGAGTTCAAGTACTGACTGCAATACTTAAAAACAGTGACTGTGATCATGTGCTTTCTAATTGCTTATCTCCACTGGGTCTCAGTTTGCTCATCTTTTAAAATTTGGAAAAAATATTTGTATTACATGCCTCACAAGATTATTGCTAGTAAAGAACTTTGTAAAAGAGACATAACGTATAGAATATTTGATTAGACATAAAAGCTTATTGAGAGCACATATTCACACACACATATACATACACAGACACACACAGGTGCCCACATATATGTGATACATATTATATATATGTGCATGTGTACAAACATATGTAGGCATATGTGTATATGAGTTCATACAAATTGGAGAGAGAAAGAGAGAGAGACAGAGAGACAGAGACAGAGAGTGTGTATAGAACTGTCAGCAGTTTATGGCTTCAGAAGAACTTGTCAGATTTTTACAGTCAGTTCTAATGTTCTGAATCTTAAAAATCCAACAAAACAATAAGTTTCTAAATCTTAAAGATAAAATGAAACTTAGACTGAAAGAAAAAGTAGAGAAAATGTAATTAGGAAATGTCAAAAGAATTATTTATCTAAACTACTGTTTGTTGAAGCTTTAACAGTGTACATAGACGTTAAATTCACAGTGTATAATAATAGGGGCTAGGAATTGGACCTCTGATTTCATTTGGTAGGTAAGGAAATTCCTTCAACTAATACAGGTTTATTTTGCTCTGCAACTTTTAACAGTGTTATTCAGTTGCCTGGAGCAAAGAGAGGTTATGTGTCTGAGGTCACACAATCATTAAGTATCAGAGGTGGGGTGGTGAACCCAGATCCTGGATTTGAGGTCAACTCTCCCTATGACACCACTACCACTACCAGCTAGCTGGTACTTATTTAGTGCTTTGAGAATTATAAAATTTTGCTAAGAACCGTCAGTTCGGAAATACTCTCCTAAAAAGTACAACTATTAAGCCTTACTTTATAATGGAAAGAGTTCGTTGTATCTATTATGGTTTCTCAGAGGTCTTTGCCTATTTTCCAGCACTTGCCTGAATTCCTGATAAGTAAGAATTCTAGGTAGCTGAGTTTTGGATAAGTGAAGTATTAGCATAATAAATTAATTTTTAAGTATGCTGTCAACTATTCATATCCCATATTAATTTAACTGTAGGAAGTTTACCAAGTCTGCTTTCCTGTAGCACCTGAAATTAAGTGCTCTTGAAGTAATGTCGTGCTTAGTTAATTTTATCGACGGGGCTCGAAAAATTTGAGAATTTAGTGTTTGAGAGCTAAGCCTTTCTTAACATACATACTAAATAAGTACATATTTATGTACATACATTTATATACATAATTAAACTTAGTTACAATAAAGGTAAATTTACCTTTCTATTATTTTTGTGTGTATCAAAGTGGTTTAGACATGTTATTCTATCCACATAGGGAACTTCTAATGTGAAATTTTATCCAACGCAGATGAGTTACTCATCTGCGCTGCAGACATATAATTTATAATTTTAGAGAGTTGGCAAGTTGTCTGGAGAAGTGAGAGTTTAAATGACATTCCTATGGTCACACCAATAGTATGTATCAGAGACAGGACTTGAAACAAGTCTTCCTGATTCTGACACCAGCCCAGGGTCCACTACAACATGGTAACTTTTTAAGAAGAAAAATGGTGGCTTTTCTTCCAAGATGATTCTAAGTTATTATGTTGTTTTTAGACTATAATTTATGAGTCAGGACATAAATTTTAATTTGAAGATTCATTATGAAACTTCTAGATAAACATGTTGCCACTTGATTATGCTAGTGCATTTAAAGCTGAGCTAAAAAAAATAGTCAAAGTTACAGTCTGATTATGAATGTGATTTCTTCCCAACTGCTAATCTATATTCATTTTTAAAATTTGTTTTTTGTTACATTTTAAATTTCCAAACTGTCTTCCCCTCTGCCTCTCTACTCCACACTAGGGAAGGCCACTATTTCACACAAACATATACACAAACAAGTGCATGTAGGTACATATATGGTATGTAAAACATACCAAAAGATACCATACCATATAAAAACATGTATATATGTATGTATATAGGTATGTATATGGTATGTAAAACCATACCATGCATACTTCTGTTTCTCAGTGCTTTCTCTGGAGGTGGATAGCATCTTCCTTCATAGATCCTTCGTATGTAAAATTTGAGTGTTTATAACACTCAAACAGTCTAGTTGTTCACAGTTGTTCTTTGAACAATACTTTATTCTCTTGGTTCTGCTCATTTCACTCTTCATTATTTCATGCAAGTCTTTCCATCTTTTTCACTGATTTCATCATTTCCTATAGTACAGTAGTATTCCATCACAATCATATACCACAATTTGTTCAGCCATTCCCCTCTATTCATTTTTAAAGAATTATTAGTCACTAAATTACAATTATCATCAGTATTTGCATGTTTATATATTCATTTCCAAAAACATTTAATAATCCTAGTTCCATCAAGCATTAAGCTAACAATACACAAAAACAAACAAGTTCAAGTGAATGGTAAGGGGAAAAGTCAATCTAATGTGAATCCTCTAAGGTTTATGCTACAGTGTATATTCCAAGTCTACATTTTCTTGCCTATTAGTTTCTTCCTTACTTTCCAAGTTCTTTTTTTATTTTCCATCTCATTTATCGTCAGTTTTAAAAAGAAAATAATTGAACAAAATTGTATTTGATTTATGTACTGTAGAGGATAGTGTGCAAGTATTTGTATCTTTGGGAAAGGACATTTATTTAGTCATGCATTGTTTCTCAGTTTTGATGCTCAGTCAAACTGATCATGAGAATTTTAGCAGACATTCATTCTCTCTAATAATTCCTATGGTCTTTCCCTGTTCTAAGATTCTATGACCATGACTCAGTCTAAGACATTATTTACAGAGACATAATGTCCAGGATAAGAGAGGTAATAATATAATTCTGTGCTTTGGTCTGGTCAGATGACAGTTAGAATATTGTTTATGTCTGGGTGCCATATTTTAAGGTGATCACTGTTAGAACATGCTAAAAAGAATGACCAGAATGGTGAAAGGTTTGAGGCTATGTCATATAAAAGAAGACTGAACAATTTGGAGATATCTAGCCTGGAGAAAAAATGACTAAAGAGAGGGACATAATAACAGGGCTAGGTAGAAGGATTAAAATTATTTCATCTGTCCATGTTGGGGAATTCTTCAATGCAGGCAGACCCACCCAGGCTACTGCAATAATCCAGGTGTGAAGTGATAAAGACCTACTCTAGAGTAGTGGTGGTGTCAGAGGAGAGAAGAGGGCAAATTCAAGAGATGTTACAAAGGTGAAACAGATAAACCTTGGCAACAGATAAGATATAGTGGATGAGAGACATTATCGGTTGAGAAAAGTAGTCCGTTAGGTGAGGCTACTCAGCAACATTCTTTACTTGGGAGGTTGAGTAATGAGGAGAAGATTCCAGGTAATCTTTGTGGAGTATGTATTACTCTTGGCATCTCTAGGAGTTGCAAAGATCTGGTTTGTTTCAGTGGAGATATTTTCTCTATAAATTAATCCCATTCTCTATAGTTAATCTGATCAATGAGATAGTGTATGTTTTCCAGAGAGAATCAGTGGATTTATTCTGTTGAATAAAATACAGACTGAGGGTTTGTCTCTATTTACACAACCTTGTAGCTGCTTTTCTCTGATTTCTAATTTTTTTTCCTGGGGAGAGGATGTTTCCCCTAAACCTACTTCCTGCACTGCCACAAAGGACAGAAACGTGTAATAACGATTCACATATGCAAAACACTCTCCTAAAGAAGGCTGAGACAACTATTTATTAAACACTAAGTACCAGGCATCATTCTAAGTTCTGGGAGGACAAAACAAATGACCAGAAAAGGCAAAAAAATATGAGCTCAAATTCAAAGGGAGGTGACAACATATTAACAACTAGGTACATATGAAATATAAACAGACTAGGTTATTATTTAGGTATGAGTTGGAATTCATGATTTCTGAGGTCTCTGGTAGTGCTGAAATGATTGAAAGTGATTCTATAACTGAACACTCTCACTTTGTTTTTAAGTTTTTAGGTTCTCAGAGAAGTACCTTAACCCTGGAAGGCCACTATGGCTCCACTGAGTACACTCAGCATTAGGTATAAACAATCAATAAACATTAAATACGTACTATGTGTCAGGCACTGTGCTAAACACTGGGGACACAAAGAGAGTTGGAGCTCACAATCTTAGGAAGGAGACAACATGTAAACAAATATATACTAACAAGATATATGTAGGATAAATAGGAAATAATTAATAGAGGGAAGGCACTAAAACTTAAAAATCCTTATATTGATTTTTGCCTTTGTTATTCATTTAAAATACAGTAGAGCATTTGTTCTGGGTGCACAGTTAGGTTTGGTGGTGGATAGGAAACATGGACTATTAAATTTGGTTTTTGGAAACTTGTGATGAGGTTTGAAACATTCTAAATAATTTAGAGGAAAATATTTAAATGAAAAACCTAAGATTGCAAATGTCTGGAAATATAAGATGTTTGGAGAAGCTTGTAAAATATCATCTAAAAGTTAGTGGTACAAGGATCTTCTTGCCAAGAGTTCTTCTAGTGCATGCTCAAAGCCATCAGATGTCCAGGGACCATGCCCTGGAGGACTTAAACCACTGAGATTTAGAACTGCTACACTGGTTCTCATACTTTCCTGACTGGTGAGTGCCTGAGTCAGAACTCACATTGACTCATAAAAATCTAGGTGGCCAAAGCCATCATTCACATTGCACCCTGGTCACGTTGTTGCCATCTACTCTTCTGCTGCACATATCTTTATTTTCATCCCCTTTCCATCATTTCCCCTGGGACCAATAATCATAGAGATATGACTATCATTATTGGAAAGGGTGTCATTCACCTTCCTTGCAGTTCACTACATCATTTCCTTGACTTCCCAAACCAAAACATCTCTTCCTGGTAACTCCATCCCTATATGTGTTGTCATTGTAAACTGTGTCCTCTGGGCCAGCCTGCCATCTGTTTTGTACAGTCTGTGAGCTAAGAATGGTTTTTATTTTTAAATGATTGAATAATATTTTATGACATGTGTGAAAATTATATGAAATTCAAATTTTAATTCCAGAAATAAAGCTTTTTTGGATCATAGCCATAATCATTTGTTTTAAACTTCTTGAGGGCAGGGACTACCTTGCTTTTGTATTTGTATCTTTGGCATTTAACACATTGTTAAGCATGAACAACATTTTTTTCACTCATTCATTCAAAAAGTTAAGGATTTATGAATATCATAGGATTATAAGATCATAAGTTTTAGATCTGGGAAAGACCTTAGATATTATTCAAGCCCAATTCCTTTATTTTGCAAATGAAAGTAAAAGTCTTTTCTGCTTCTGGGCATGAGTTGTTGGGGATAAGGTCATTTAAGGTGTGTGATTGTTTCAGTGGTGGGACAGTTAAGCGGCCATGACACAAGAAGGCCTTACACATCATGTGTAGTGATTTCACCTGTGTTGAGCACAGTGGGGTTAAATGTCACCTTTAGGCCTTTGTGATTCCAAGGTCAGGGGAGCTTATTAATAAATATTTGTGGAATTGAACTGAGGAGCAGTAGCAGCAAATAAGTTTTACATGACCATTCCTTGGGACTATCTAGATTTCCAGAGACTTGTCATTTACCAAAGTGCTTTCAAAGCAACCTTTTCTATGTCCTCAAACATCCTTCTTATAAAATTAATCAAATACTTAAATTGGGTAGTAGCCAGTCCATAATGATGTATCCCAACCCCAAACTGATGCTGGGAATGGGGATGTCGGAAGGATATTAGAAGCTGACATTTATATAGAGATTTTTATTATTTACAAACCCTTCACAAATATTTCATTGATCTTTATGAATCGTTCTATGAGGTGGATAGCGCAACAATTATTCCTATTTCACAAATACAGAAATTGAGGTTAAATGCTCATAGATCTAGAAACGAAACAGACTAGAAGTCTTCTAGTCCAACTCCGACATTTCTACTTGTCCACAAAACAGTAGGACATAGTGATACTAAGTGGGACAGCAGAGTTCAGGTCCTGAGCCTGCAAATTCGCACTCTTTACGCTTAGTGATTTGACCTGGATTACTGCTAGTAAGAAGCACAGTCCGAATGAGATCCCAGGTTTTTGTTGTTGTTTTTGCTTGTTTTTAAACTCTAGTCTGTCCTTCAGCAACCCCCACAACAAATCCCCCAACAGGGGGACAACAAAGTCCAATAGTCCTGTAGCTGATTGAGGGGCCAGTGATTAGTGCCAAGGCAGGGCGGGATCAGAGCCTATTCTGAAGCCGCCCACTCTTCCTTAGCCCAGCCAGTCATTCTCATTGGCGACTCTGTGGTTAGGCGAGGCTTAGGGGTTCACAGTGGGGTCAACGGAGTGGAATGCTCCCTGCAGATCTGAAAAAAAAAATGTGTGCTCTCTTTTTCCAGTTCTGGCTTTCCATTCTCTCATTGTCTGGGCTTCCTGGCCTTTGGCGAATATCTAGAATTTTGTTTGTTTATCTGACCATCTTCTGTGTGTGAGGAGTGTGCGGGTGGGTGGGCATTGGGGAGAGGGGAAGAACCGCCCAGGAAGGTCTGCCCTTCTCTTAAGTTCCCTTCAGGTCATCAAGTGCATCGAGGTTCCCGAAGCAGCATCTGAACTAACGAACTGCCTGTCTGCTCTCATGCACAGCGAGGATAGTCATACAGCACCGTGGAGTGAAGCGCGCAGCCCCGTTAGAGTCATGGCTAAGACCAAGGTCAGGCTGTACACCTGGGTGTGTTTGACTGCCCTGCTCATGTTTTTCCTGTCTGGATTTATGGTGGGTAAGTACGCAACCCTTCCTTCCCCCAGTCTCCCCATTCCATTCTCCAAGCTCCACCTTGGAAGGCTTCTTTACTGGGCCCTGGAAGACTCTCTTGGTGGCTGCGAGTAGGGCTACGGGGGCATTTTATAGTGAGCAAGTTCTGAACCCTTAGAATCCTCTTCCTTATATTCTACTTCCCTCCCGTCCCTCCATGCCGCAACGCTGAAGAGATGGTACTCAGGGTGGGAAAGATCTGAACTAGAGGGACTTCTGCCTCAGAGATTTTTTTCCATTTTCCTTTTTATGCTGTTGAGAGCGGGAGGTCCAAGTGGGAGAGAGGTTAATTTCTTTTCTGGTCAGCTCGTTCCTTTTCTGTGCTTTTCAGAAAACAGGAGTTAATTGTTAATTTAATGTCGAGTTAATTGTAATTTAGTCTTTAAGTCAAATCTAATTTCATATTCTCATTAATTCTTGGGGATTCCCTGGAGTGTACATGTTCCCTTCCAGGAATTAGTGAACTACAGAACTAATCAATAAATTGTCAATTGCTGGGGATGGGGGCTGGGGGAGGGGAAGGGAAGGATTTGAAACCTGAATTCTAGCCCAAGTAGCATTTGGAAAGTCACTAGTAAAGAAGATATTACACAAATTGCAACAACATTAAATTAGAGTAACAGTAAAGTATAATGGCTGAAGAGCCAATCCAGGGAATCTTGGGTTCAAGTCTTGCCTTGAATACCTGCAGTGTGACCCTGAGCCAGAAACTGGCTAAGACAGAGTTGCTGAGAAGGTGCATCCTACAATTGGTAGAGGGAGTTATGTAATCAGAAAGAGTTCCCTGTACCAGTGTAATTACAAGTCCAACTCCTATCCCGAACAACTTATGTGAATCTGATTTTATCCAATTCAGCACAGATTTGTTGTCTGTACTACATGCATGTAAGTATTTTTCTAGGAGTCTAAACACTTACCATCCTACCACAGTCCTGAGGGATTTCATTTGCCTTTACAGGTTATTCTTCACTAGTATGAAAAAGAATTTTCCAGGCTTAGGAATGCTACATTTCCAGGAGTAAAACTGAAATAAATGCTGTTCAACTAAAATAACAACCCTCAAGTCCTTGAGATATAAAACTATTCAGAAATGGATTAAAATATTTGACATGACTACCAAATTTGCATGTATTTAGTAGGAAAAGGCTCCTTTCCTTGGAGCAGGCCAGTTCTCCAGGTCTTCCGGTGTTAATATAAATTTGATGGCTAGTTTTTGAGGGAGTAACAAGTTGTTGTGGCTATGTTTTTCAGGCTGGTTTATTAAACCTGTCAAAGAAGTAGGTGCTCCAGTGCCTACTTACCAAAATGAAAGGTGGAAACTGGTATCTGAAATGAAGGCAGAAAACATTAGACAGTTTCTCCGGTAAGCATATTTTTTGTTTTCTATTTTATACCTTTAAAAGAAAATGCATCAGAAGCACCCAAGGCAATATTGAAAGCATACTAAAATTTCTATTTTGGCAAAGTAGATAGGATGCTGGATTTGGAATTAGATGACCTGGCTTCAGTTCCTGGCTCTGCCTCTTACCAGCTGTATGACCAGTATCTGTCTTCCAGAGCTAAGGCCTAGCAAGCAGACTGTACCCTGAGCTTGGCATAACAACAGTCCTTTGAGCACACCTTCCATATGATTCTCAGCCTCTGCAAAATCCCAGAATTGTTTCATATAATTATGTATTGCTTTGACCAGCACCAGGTGTTCTCTGAACTCAGACAAGCACCTGCTGTATCCATGTTCTGGTCATGAAGAGCCCTACTATGAATCAAACTTGCCACATTGTTGCTGTTACTCCCTCATTATTAGGCTACAAGCTCACTGTACAGCTTTTGGTGTAAGTAATGAGATCTCCCTACAATGCCTTGGTCCCTGGTCCCCAGCCACATGTGTCTATATCCCCCTCCTTGCTTGCAAGGTGTTTCCCTCACTTTGAAATTAAATTTTTGTTTGATTCCTGACTCTCATGTCTCTAGCCTGCTCTGTTCAGCTCTGGCCACCCAGAGGTTGGAGGCCAGTTCCCTCTAGTTGACACCATAGGCAAGCTATGTGACTGACCAGGGGAAAGCTACATGACCATTTTAGGACTCAGTTTTCTCATCCATAAAATAGGGTACTGTATCGCCAACACAATATTTGTAGCATTGACGGTGGCTATGAATATGCTGGTTTAGTTCTGAATCGAAAAATATAACAGACTTTCTATATGGAAGACAGAACGAAAGCATTTATTCGAACACCAGAAAGCCAAATCCATCACAGCAACAAAGAAATTTATACACAGTATCACTGCAGGGAGCACTACCATCCCAAAGTCTTCCCGAGCTAGGGCCTTCCCACAAACAAAAGCTCACAGCTAGCTGCTTCCTTTCTCTCCCTCAGCTCTAACTGCCCTGACCAACTTCCTCTGTTCTGCTCTGCCCTTCCTATTCCACCACCCTTTCAGCAAGCTCCTCCCACCACAGGTTTCATGTGACTTAGGCTTACATGTGACTTAAGCAGGTCACATGGTCCTATTAACGGATGGCAAGATCTTCAAATTAAGTAAAAATACATTAACAATACAGATGCTTGGGGTATTTACCTAATGGACCATAGATTTAGAACTGGAAGGGATCTTAGAATTCATGTAGTTCAGTCCCCTGATAGCATAGATAAGGATACCGAGGTTAAGTGATTTATCCAAGGTCACATGGGTGATAGAATGCAGGTTCTTAGATTCCAGAGCCAATAGTCTTCTCACTGCACTATAATGTCCTATTGTGACTCCCAAGATTGGGATGAAATGAGATGTATGTAAGATACTTTGCAAACTTTAAAACATCATATAAATATCAGTTAATAATTATAGCACATTCGAGAACTTGTCTTTCTTAAGTAATATTAAAATGATTTACTTAATAGTTTGTAGAAGGTAAAGGCTTTGCAACTATAGTAAATGGTTAATCCATTTGAATACTGCAAGAGTTTTTCTAATTCTTTCCTTCCCCCATCTTAGAGTGGAAACATGTACTTTGCTGTTTAAGGCAAAGTCTCATCTAATAGAGTTACAATTAACTTTGTTCTCTTAACTGGAGGTCTGTGAAATCTACTCTTTTAACCTTCCCTCTTTTAGTTGAATAAAATATTTTTTTAAGCCTTTCATCACTAGGAACCAGTAAAATGCATATGGTTGATGAAGCTAATTAGAAAAGAAGTCAGAGGGATAATTTGATTGGATTTCTTTCAGGCAACGGACTGAAAATTTAACTTATCCTGTAGACAGAAGTGTTATTCACAGGGTGGAAGCATAGATCTGTGCAAGCCCATGATTATTATAGGGTGGTGATGGAGGGGATCCAGATTTGACTGTGGATCAATTGTATGCCCATTGTTTTGTTATTATGAAAAAATAAATATAGATATTTTAACCAAAAGTATGATCAGTAGTTATTTCGATTACTCATTTTAGGGAGATTACTTCTCCTTCCATGGCTTTTTTTTTTAATTAAAATTTTTGTAATCCTTTAAGAATAGTATATATGGTAGTTGGTTCTTTGTGACTGCCTTCATGTGATTAAATTTAATGGGGCTAGATATTGATTAGATTTGCTAAATCTAATCACTTATAAATTGGAACTTTCAATGAGTTTTGAGTTATGGAGAAATATCCTCAGCTGGGTCTTATATGTGGCATTGTAAATGAACACGTAAAATGACTATTTTTAGTGTGCTACTTCACTATTTCATATACATATATATAAAACATTTCCTTAGTTTTATCAATAACTTACTAGTCTTTGGGGATATGAGATAGCCATAGCAAACTGTTTGTGGGCAATTTGATTTAATTTACTTAATGATTTACAATCTTGAGTACACAGCATCTAGTACAGTACTTTGTATGAGGGAGACAATAAATGGTTGAATTGAATTGATCTTAACTTTCTTTTAATAAATCACACCTCTTAAGTCCAAAGCATTCTGAGCAAACAACTGTTACAGTATTTTTTCATCTTGATTATGTACTAAATAAACATTTAAGTGGCTCTCTGTTGCTAATATTTGATTGCCTAAAGGAAAAATCAGAGAATATTTGAGAGCTATAAACCATAGATTTGGAAGAAATCACTGGACAAATATGGCCAGTGTATCTTTAGAATTGTTTGTATTTAGTTTGCTTTAAATATGTTAAATTCTGCTTAAATTAAATTTCTGTGGAATTTTAATAACTTAGGGTAACTTGATGCAGCATAAATTGTGGAATTTAGCTGGTTCCTCAGCACATGTAGCAATCCTTTTCCTTTGATAGACATATTTTCATATTATCCACTGTGGCTTTTCCAGACCTCCTGTTTCCTTAAGCATTTATCTTCTACCCCATTCCCACCCCACTTCATTTACTTAGCAGATTGAGACCATCTGTCCTGAGTTCTCCTGCCTTCCCCCTTCCTTCCTCCTCCCTCCTTCTCCACCTTGAAACTTGTCTTTGTACTCAGTTGTCTTCATCTGTCAGGATCTTGGACAATTAGGTCATTTTGACTTCCTTGCCTTGCCATTCTACTAACTACATGCTTTGCTTCATATGTTAACACTACATACTTTGCTACATTCTCTGCTTCTATTCTTAAGCTGCAGATTGCTTCTGGAAGAAGTCACCAAACTGATCAGCTGTACTACAAAGTCATGTGATTTAACCCCAACTGGGTTCTCACTGTTGCATGGCATATGCCAATCTTTTTTACTTTTAAAAATATATCTTACTGGGTACCTTTTGTCTTTAAATAAAAGTCATTTCTACCATCCTCCCTTGGGATAAAAACAATTGGACAAACACATCTACATCACATGTATGTGGATACGATATTCTGTCTTAATTGTGTCCCTCCTCTTTTATCTCCCTTCAGCAGTGAGATTATTTATCTATTCCCCAAGACTACTGATTTTTCAGTTATTTAGAGTTCAACTTCCTTTAAAGCATTTTTAAAAATTTACATTATTATATCACTATGTATGTATTATTCTCTTGGTCATATTTATTTTTCTTTGCATCATTTCACAAAATTTTTCCCAGTTTTCCCCATGTTCCTCAGAATTCCTCATATTTGGCATTTATTATTCTACAATAATATTCCATTCCATCTATATTACATAATTTTTTCAGTCATTCTCTAATTAATTGACATCCCTTTTTTTCAATTGTTTGATACCACAAAGGGTGCTATTCTACTATATATATATTTTTTTCTGTTTCTGTCTTTCACTTTTTTACATTGTATGCCTAACGCTGGGTTTGCTGAGACAAATGATATGTCTCTTCTTGCATAATTCCAAACTGTCATACAGAATGGTTGGAGCAATTCACAGCTTCTTTTTCTGTATTCGATTAAGGTGCCTGTGCTTCCATAGCCTCTCTAACAGTGACCATTCTTTTTTTGGTCATGTTTGTTAATGTGGTCCGAGGTAAAACCTCAGAGGTATTTCTTAAAACCCAGAGGTGTTTGTTTCCCCTACTATTAGTGATTTGGAACATATTTCATACGGTCATTCATAATAGGGAATTCTTTTAAAAATTTCAATTTATTAGTATCCTTTGTACCTGTTGTCTCCTCCATGAAAATGGATAGATAAAACATTTGCTTAAGCACTTACTTTGTGCCAGGCACCATGCTAAGTGCTGGGGATACAAAGACAAGTAAACAATAGAGTGTCTAGCTTTAAAGAGCTTATGTTCTAACTGGGAGAGAAAAAAAAAAACATAGAGATGAAAAGGAAAGGGGCAGGAAGTATACTGGCTGTCCTTAAGGAGGTGCAGAATGAGTTGAGCTGGGAACAAAGTGAATATGAATGGTTGGGCCCTTCTGAAATGGTTGTCTGGGCTAGAGATTAACCACTCAAAAAGGCAGGACCCAGGGCAGAGGCATCTTGAAGGGAGGCAGGGCTAGTACTGGAAAGGAGTGCAGAGAGTGAGTTGCGCCAGAACGTAAGTTCTTTGACTGTAGAGATTGTTCGATTGGTTGTATTTGTATCTCTAGCACCTACCTCGGTGCCTGGCAAAAAGTGAATACTTGGTAAATGCTTGGGGATTGATTACTTATCTCTTGAGGAATGGCTCATGATGTGTGTATATACATATATATATATGTATGTATATATAGATATAGATATAGATATATAGATATATAGATATAGATATTTGTAGCATGTCAAGATCCTATATATTTTGAGTTATCAGATTTTTATCAGTTCTGTTTGATTCAAATATTTTCCCACTCTACATCTTCTCTTCTAATTCTACCTTTGATGATTTTATTTGTGCAAAAGTTTTTAAATTTTTTTGTAAAGTCTTTTATTTATCACTGTGTGATTCCATATCATGCTTTCTATAGCAGCTATTCTCCTCTCTCCTCAAAGCCCTTACTCTACCCCACCATCCCTGTTTAAACAGATAAATCCCATTCTGAATTTGCTGAGAATACTGACCAACTGTTGTGAGTTTCTTCATCTTTCATTCTCAATGATTCAAAATATATATATTCTTGAATTTTTTTAGTCTCAGAGTATGGAATACCACTCCCATTGGTTATGAGTAAGCTCTCTGCATGGTCCCCTATTCCACTCATTTCTGTCTTTTATGGGATCTGTTACACTGCCATTCAGTTTTTCTATCTCCTCTTCCTTGATGGTTATAAGCATATTTGATTCTTCTTATAACAATAAAAAACTCCCTTCCTTTGACCTTATTATTCCTTCAGGTCATTTTTTGTCTCTCCACTTCATAACTAAAGTTTTAGAGTAGTGTATACGTAATACTTCCTTTTACTTACCTTTACTCAGTTCCTTGGAGGGATATCAAACAGGCTGGCTACACTGCATCTGCAACACTCCATAGTGCAGCTAGAACCTGAATAAAGTATAACTGGGTAATTTTAGACTAAATAAAAATACAGTATGACATAGATAATGTTAATTTGTGGTTTTCTAATTTTCTAAGTCAAGATGTAGCCCTCAAAGAGACTTACATATAGTTTGGTAACTCCATTTGTATTGAGTTTCATGCCACTGCCTTGGAAAATAGTTTCCAAACTAACTATTCAATTAATACTGAATTCTTGAAACTTATTAGTAACTTCTTAATTGCTAAAGTCCTCCACATTTTCTTAATCTTTTTTCTAGACTTTTCTTTAGCATACCATTGTTGAACATTCCCTCCTCTCTGATATTTTCTCCTCCTGTATTTTTCTCTTGGTTCTTCTACTTGTCTAACTACTCCTCCATGTCCATGGTCTCACTTCCCTTCTATTGTCTCTCAAGTTGCTGTCTTCCATCTTTATATATTCTCTCTCTTGGTGATTTC
The DNA here is from genome assembly GCF_011100635.1 of Trichosurus vulpecula. NCBI lineage: Eukaryota > Metazoa > Chordata > Mammalia > Diprotodontia > Phalangeridae > Trichosurus > Trichosurus vulpecula. Next base: position 161,740,215 of record NC_050574.1, on the reverse strand, counting down.
ATTTACTCCCATGTATTTCTTCCATCTCAGTACAAATTACTCTCAAATCTATATGTCCAGTCTCAGTCTCTCCCCCATATTCTAATCCTATATCCCTAACTTCCCAGTGGATATATCCAACCAGATGCCCTACCAGCACCTGAAATTAATCTCATCATCTCTCTGTCCCCCACAACACAAATCCAACAAACCTGCTCGTCTTCCCAAATTCCCTATTTCTGTTGCTCTTGATGACTCTGTCCCCCAGGCTTGAAACCTCAGAGTTCCCCTCTTAATAGAAAGGACTTGCCTATTTTTCTCATTTTGGCCCCACTAAGGCATATCATAATAACGTCAATGTATGCTAAATTCTAAAGCATGGCCATCAATTATTCTTGCCAGGACTCAGGCTTATAAGACAATGACTTAATTTTTCTTTCTAGAGAAACCCAGCCCAGAGAGAGGTAAGTGTCTTTCTTCATTTTAGTATGTTGCTCTTCCTTCCCTACCCTAATAGAGACTAGTACCATTGCTCTACTTTGGTGGAGATTCCACTGGAAGGTAAGGACAGGAGATCATTATTAAGATTCTGCCTCCTAGTTGTTTATTTCATTTCACTTTTCCATCTACAGATGCATTTGATCATTTTCTATGAGATGGTATTAGCTCTTGGGCACCTGGACCAGAAGAGACTAACATTATTAAAGCTCTTTCAACTTTATAATCAGAATGGTTCTAAGCTATTGGACTGCAAGTTTGTTATGAGTCAGTCATGCGATATGGCAGCCAAAAATTGCTAATTAAGTCTCAGGCTATATTTAAAAGCTTCCAGGGAAAGAGAGAGATTATAGTCCCACTATGTTCTTCCCTTATGAGCGTTCATCTGGGATATTGTGTTAAGCTATGGATGCCATGATTTAAGAAGGTTGTTGACAAGATAGAGAACGTTTGTCATAATGAAGGGCCTTGAGTCCTACTCATATGAAGGAACTTCATATGTTTAGCCTAGAGCAAAGAACATTCCAAATGACATGATATATCTCAAGTGTCTGAAAGCTTGTCATGTGGAGAAAGGATTAAATTTGTTCTCGGTTGCTCCAAAGGACAGAAATAAGAATAATGGGCAGAAGTTGCAAAGAGGCTGATTTAAGCTTGATATTAGAAGAAAAATCTTACTAGCACTTAGAGCTATTCAAAAGTGAGATGGGCTGCCTTGAGAGGTGAGGGGTTCCCCTTCCTTAAAGGTCTCCAAGTAGAGACTGAATGACCACTCGTTAGGTGTGTCATACTGGAGATTCCTTACCTGTATGTTTTGAACCAGTCTTTGAAGTTCTTTCTGATTCTTAAATTAATATGATTCTGTTATTCTCTTTATTGCTTGCCATAGATGTCCTCTGAGAATTGTTCATTTTCCCCCAGGAGATGATGTCAGTTCTCCAGCAGCTATAGCAGATGAAGCGCTGAGTCACGATCTCCAGAGATTTCCATGGCTCTAACCTTTTTATTCTGTTCTTTCATGGTGGGTCTCAAACGCTGAGCCACAAAAAACCTCTTCAGTTGTACTGTAAAAAGAGCATTCCTCTTGCCCTGCTTGAATGGCTCCCTTTTTTTTTTTTTAATACTCAAGATCTCTTTAGTATGAATTTATCTCCTTTTCTGCCCCACACTCATCTCTCACCTTCCATGAAGGGTACTTACTACTCACTCACCATTCTCACTGAATCTTGAGGTTTGAAGGGGCTCCGGAGGCTTCTACCTTTCCATAGTTGTCTACTATTCCTTGTCTTTTTTTCTGGGGCCATGTAAATCAAGTCCTTCAAAAATTAAACCCCTAAGTTTAATTACATTCTTTCCGCAGTCAAAAATTTTGCAGTCTGTGTAAAACCGCATTGGCTTTACATAGACTGTAGTAATTTACAGTCTGAAATGTATAATTTACATGGGGTTACATGTTACATCATCTATGAAATACACAAATAACTACATACTTTACGGACACGGTGTTATTTATGCACTGCCTCCTCTCAAATGTGGTACATTGCCCTTGTCTAGCGAATCCCCGTAGACTCCATGATATCCTTACCTATAATCCCCACAGCATTACAGACGGTTCTTGGTAATTGGACCATTCTTCAGCATTACTAAGACGAAAGATTCCACTTTTTATTTATTGCGATTTTTATGTAGTTCGAATTTGCCAGCAGAGGTAGGGCAGGGAAGGTGGGAGGCAGGCAGGGCGCCCCATGCCCTGGACATGTTGGGGGGCAGGGGACAGAGAAGCCGGAGGAGGAACATGGGGGAGGGGGCCGACACCGGGGGGCTGTACACGGACAGATAGGAGAGGGCGGGGCTAGGGCGCAGACCTGGGCGAAGAGTGATAAAAGACTGACACACTGAAGCAGACGTGCTGGCGGGTGGGCGGGGCGAGGCAAAGGTTTCTTGGTGGAGGCTTCAAGCTAAGGCCTTCCCCCATGGCCCCCTCCCCACCCCGCGCCCCCATCGGGTCACAGCCGTGGTGGCAGTCCCTCCCTCACCCCTCCATTCTTATTTTTGGAGGGTTTTGGGGGGGTTTTCAGGGGGAATGTGTAGTGAGGGATAGTGTGGGGTTTGGGGGGTGGGAGGCCTCAGAGCGGAAAGAGCACAGTACCTTACATTAACGTGCCTTCTCCCAACGACTTTTAACTCTATTCATGCTATTGAGACTTTCTTTCCCTTTTGTTATCATGGGTTTGCTTCCATAAAAAGAAGAATTAGCCTTCAGAGGGTGGGAGGAGGACATGAATATTATTCTCTTGATAAACCAGCTCATATGAGTCTCTTTTCTGGTCTTTATAGGCATGTTAATAATTTTGATCTGTTTTGAGGGGGGATTGTGAGGGAGAGGGATGTTTAAGTTCTGTGTACTAATAGTGCATGAGTCAAGACAGACTCCTGTAAGAACCAAGCAAACATGAGCCTAGGGGACATTATATAATTGTATTTTTTTTATATTTTGTATATATAATTGTATATTGTTGGTGGTGGTGTGGGGTATGAGTTGTCTCCGTAGATGATCATTTATTTGAGGATTGATTCATAGTGATTGTTTTAGGCTGTTAATTTTGAGGGTGCCCATGGATTATGAAGAAAGTTTCAGGATTTCATATACTACAATGGGTTATTGGGTGGGTAGGGTACAGTTTAAAATACTGGGGAAGGTATTCATAAGAAATGACAACGTAAGTCTTACCTTGTGTGATTTCTTAAAACCCTGAATCCTTCCCATATTCACAGAGAGATACTTGGAAAGGGGAGTTTTTGGAAATTAATTACTAAGCCCTCTAAATGAGGTAAAGCTTATTAGAGAGGGGCAAGGAGGAATATAAGAAATACAGAGATCAGAAAGTTAGACAACTCTCTTCTTTGGTCAGTGTCCCAATGCCAGCAGAGTCCTGGGCTCAGCGTGAGGTAGGCTGGCAATTAAGAAGTATAGCGGGTACCCTTTATGGACAATAAAATTTAAGTTTCTGGAGAGAGTTTGTGGAGGGGGTAGGGCAAGGGAAGCGTTGTGGATTTACCTGGAAAGGAAACTTTTACTACCCGGCTAGAACATGCCACATGAAAAATAATTCTGGTAGGGAAGTGATGCATAGAACTGTAGGTAGGATATTACTAGAAAGCCTAAGGGGATATGTCTTTGATGTTCTTTGCACCTTGAAGATGGAATGCCATGAACTTTCAGTTCTCACATTTGCCAGTTGATGACACTGAGACCACAGAGGACATTTTAATGCCTCCCAAGGGGAGAGATTATTTCTTGCTTTGTGCAAAGGCCAGAGTGTAGACTATCTCAGAGAACAGTGATAGTTGTGGCGGGGGCTGACTTAAGTGCTCAGGGAACTTTAGATGATCACCTAGCATCACACCAATTGCTGCTGCCCTCAATCCACCCTGTACTCCCCAACTACTTGGAACCAATTTGATGGGTCTCGGAAAGAGAGAGCATATGGACAAGGCAATTTTCCAGAACTGGTCTTAAAAAAAAATAGAGTTATGGAGGTGTTGAATTGTATTTACTAGCCCTTGTACTCATCCTGTATTTGACTAAAATTGTGATAAACCCCTGACCTTTAAGCTGAGTTTGTTTCTCAGCCAATCATTCCATTCTTCCTGTGCTAGAGTTTCTGAAGATGGTTTTCTCTGGAACTCTTTCCATGGTAGTGGGTTCAATGCTTTATCAGTGATCTCTACTATTTTTCTGTAGCCTCCTGTGAGTTTCTGGTTCTGAGATCCAGCTTTCTATTTGCAGGGCTCTGCTAGTACTTTGATTATGTTGGACTGGCCTCACATCATTGCCCAAACCCTAGGTACAAACGCCTCTCTTTGTCGCTTAAAGCCCTTCAGAATCTGGTCCAACCTATCTTCTCAGACATTGTATATTAATTTCCCTTGGGCGCAGTGTTCCAGCCAAATGGGCCTACTTGCTGTTCCCCCAGAATGTTCTAATTCTTGTCTCTTAAGATTTTGTGCTGACTGCTTGGAATGTTCTTCTTTACCTCCATCTCTCAGAAATTCTGGATCCCCTTCATGGCTCAGTTTAGGTTCCTGGTCATACAAGAAGTCTTTCTAATCTTCCAGTTGTTAGTGCTCATAGACAAACACAAATAAGTTGGTATTTTCTTAGCTGTTTCCATTTTGTATCCCACCCCCAATAGAATTCTATGGAAGGCATAGGTTTACAGAAGCTAATGTTCTAAAGTTGTCAAGTTATATGGGCTCTTTCAAGTGTATGGGCCACAGAGTATCTCAGCAGGGAGTGAATACTAACCTCAGAAGCACTAATCACAGTTGTCCCTTCTTTTCCACTCATAATATCACCATCTTACTTGAGGTCCAATACTCTCTCATCTAGACTATTATAATAAGCCCCTTTGTTCTCCCTGCCTAGTACCTTCCGTCCCTCTAATTCATCTTTTTACCTAGAAACCAAATTAATCTTCAGAAATCTTCAGTGGTTCCTTCTTGCCGAAAACATAAAATACGAACCCCTTAGCCTGGTATTTAAGGCCTTCCATAGTCTGGAAGTTCCAACCTACCTTTCCATTAATTGAATTAATGGGGAAGCTTTGTGTCTTTCACTTAACCATGTTTATGCATTCTTACAAATTCTCCTTCAAAGATACTCATTCTACTCTCCAGCCTGTTGTTGAAAGGCCTATGTAACATAATGAATAGAGCATTGGGCTTGGAATCAGGAAGGCCTGGTTTTGAACCCTGCTTCAGATAGGTGTGGAAAGGACATGCAGGCTGCAGCTATGTCTCAATTTCGTCATCTATGGAATAGGAATAATAATCAAACTTGGCTCATAAGGTTGTAGTAAGGATCAAACAGAACCAAAATTCCTGTCAAAATTTTATCACTAAACAAAAACCTATGAAAATCTATTAGTTCTAACAAAAATACCATCTTCCCAATATTATCAAGTGCCAAATCTGCTGTCACTATAACTTTGGTTATTTTATGTACCATGATGGAAAAGCAAAAAAAAAAAAAAAAATCCAACCCAGAAGTCTTTGAATATGATAACCGAGGCAGCTTGCTTTTGTTTCTGTCATAGTCATGACGTTGATTTCAACTATAATCAGCTCTTGGTTATCCACATATAAAAGAGCTACCTTATGGATTAAATATGTATCATGATGCTAATTCTAAGCTAGCTCAGCCTTTTTCCCCTGCTTTCCATACTTTGAATCACCTCTCTTTGCTGCCCAGGCAGCCTGTGCTCCAGGAGCAAGAATAACACAGTTAGTGAGGTAATTTGCTAGAAAAAATGAAGATTACATTATATTCCAAGGACAAATAGAATCACAGGATCTGAGTGGAAGAAACCTCCAAGATACTCTTGTGCAACTCAAACCCAAAGAAATATTTTCTCAATAGTATCCCCATAAAGTGGTTATCCAGCCTTTGCTTCTCCTTTACAGTAATGAGGGAACCCATTGAAACATAAAACACAACACAGTCTAATCCATTTTTTTCTTACTCTAATTGCTAGGAAATTTTTTTTTTCTTTTTTTTTCCTATATTGAGCTTAAAGTTGATCCAAGAGCAAACGTGAATGCTAGGTCACCTATAAGACTTATTTACATATTTTTTTTGAAAAATTGTGTTTTTACAACTTATAATTGTTCTGTTCCACTAGACTATAAGTTCCCAAAGTGAGCGATACAGCTTCATAGGGGGTGCTAGAATGATCCAGGGTGAGGGGGTGGGGGGGGGGCGCTAGTAGCCATGCATGCAATTGCAGGGTATTGAATAAAAATAAGGGGACAGTGGAAGCATAAGGAAAGAAGAGAAGATAAAATTTTGAAAAACCGTTCATACATGTTTCGTCTGTTGTGTAACAGAGTTAAAGTCATAGCGATTACATTATTTTCCAAATAAATACACATAATGCAAGTTATAACCATTCTGTCGTCAAGTCTGCCAACAGGTCTTAACAAGCAAGTGTTGCCAAGCAAGTGTGTCGGGCATTGTTGGAAAGTCCAGCATGCATTGGCAGAAACATGTTTGTATAATGACTTGTTTATGATATGATACTGTATGGGTACATGACATAATATTGCATCATCAAAATTTCAGACCAGGAAAAAACCCACAAATTTACAAAAAAATTATGAAACTTAAAATGCATCATTTAAAAATATATATGTATATATATATATATATAATATTTTTTAAATGACAGAAATTTAAAAAAAAAGTTAAAGGGTTAAAGAAAGTAGATTTCCAGGGGGGTGCTGAGTAATATTTTTTTTAAAGGGGGCGGTAGGCCACGTAAGTTTTGGAGCCTCTGCTCTGGACGGTATCCAAAATATCCTTTTTGTTTTGTCCACTTGTCCTCTGAATGACCAAATAATCCTATGTAGGAAAGGACCCATGACCCAAAAAGAAGGGCCTGAAAATGTTTTTTTAAACAATGTCAGCCTTAGACAAAGTAGGTCTTAACAGTTTTGTGAGGTCACAGCCCTGAAACAATTCTGCTGTTAACACGGTACTAGTGAGTCAAACCCAAAATTGTCTGACTGCATTTTGGCAAATTCTGAGAGACTTTTCTCTTAAAAATCTGTTTCCCTGTTTCCTGATTGACAGTAAGAAGTGTTATTCTTGGTGCAGAAGACATTTGGGCTGCAGACATGATTATGGATCATAGTACAGTTCCAAGAATCTCCCTTTGGCCCATCTCTTAGTTTTTGATGAACATTTGCACTATTCACTGGATCTGGACTCCAACCTAGGTGACTAGTTCTAGAAACACTTGTGAAAGTAGCAGTGTACTTACTAAATATTTTAAAGATTATGCATGTCTAGAAAAGTCTGGCTTTAAGCTTTGACCAAAAAAGAGAATGACACAAGCAGAAAGCCCGTTTACTTTGATTATTTGTTCAAGTAAGCTCTCATTGCAATATGAATAATAATAAGCTCTTCATTTGAACATAGAATGCTCACCTCACACTGTATTTTGGTTTCATTTTAGTTCTTTTACAAAACTCCCTCATCTGGCAGGAACAAAGCAGAACTTTTTTCTTGCAAAGCGAATCCAAAGTCAGTGGAAGAAATTTGGACTGGACTCTGCTGAGTTGGTTCATTATGATGTCCTCCTATCTTATCCTAATCACACAAATCCCAATTATATCTCAGTTGTTGATGAACATGGAATTGAGGTAAAGCGGAACTGTGATTATTCTTTAAATTATACAGGGTTATTCAATAATGAATCAGCAAGTGGAGTGGATCAAAATCGGAATTCTTGTCAATCTGGGGTGATGCGAGGTCCAAAAGGGTCAGATCATTTCTAACTATGGAATCAGGGAAGTTTTCATGGTCAAGTTAGTTTTGAAACAGGCCTTAAGAGACTGGTATAATTTTATTAGGCATAGAAAGGTAGCATGAGGGGAGAACATGCCAGACCTAGGAGATACTCTGAATAAAGTCAAAGATAGGGGGGAGAGGAGAGTCTGCTTGGTAGGCAAGAAGTAGTCTAGTTTGGCTGGGGCACATAGTATGTGTAGAGAACAAGATAAAACATAAAAGGCATTGAGGTACCAGATGGTATTGGAATGTATATATCGGGATAAAGAGTTTAAACTTTATTCATTTGGCAATAGGGAGTCATTGAAGGGTTTTGAAAAGAGGATTGACATGATAATGCCTGTACTAAGGAAAGATTAATCTGGAAGTGGTGTGAAGGATGGATTGAAGAGGAAAGAGAAGTAGAGGCAAGAAGATGGATTAGAAGGTTTTTACAATGGTCTGGCCATGTGGTAATAAAGGCAAATAGGATGGTAGCAGTGCAAGTGGAAAGGAAGAGACTGATTCAAGAGAAAGTGAAAAAATGGACTTATGGCTTATTAAATTTGGGTGATTGAGGAATTGTTGAAGCCACAAAATATCAAACATTAATCACTGGGTGAATGCTCCAGTGATGCCATCGGCAGAGATAGAGATGATACTATGATGTTAGGGTAGAGAATGGTTTTGGGGGGGTAAAGATAGTAAGTTGGGTTGTGGATATTTTGAGTTGGTGATTACAACAATTAAATTCTTTCTTCAATGCCCTTAGTAGAGTTTTCTCATTGAATTACACATGGTACTAAGCGTAGGATTGGGAGTATCATACTTTTATATATGCTTCTGAGCAAAATGGGTTACTGTTTAATAACATAGAGCCATCCATTAAAACTTACTACTTTCTCCCTCCTAGATTTTCAATACTTCATTCTTTGAGATACCCCCAGGTGGATATGAAAATGTTTCAGAGATTGTCCCACCATATAATGCTTTCTCAGCCCAAGGCGTGCCAGAGGTAAAGTAAAAGATATGGCCTTTTGAAAACTTAAAAATTTCTTTGATATGAAATCTTGTGTAGAGATCTAAGCTCATGTGATTGATTGACCTCAAGGAATCACCTTTTAAGTATACATGACATTTCATATATAGACTAAAGTTCAGTGAAGCATAGGCATTGGGGAATTAGATACTGTCCTTGGAAGTAAGAGATAAATTGTTGAATACACCCTTATAGTCAGAAAAGGTTATCTGTTCTTATGTGGTAATAGTATTATACCTTTTTTGTGTCCAGAGCCTTCCCATTTCCCCGTCCTCTCCTGCATCCTAATTGGTGAGTGTGACACATAATAATGGACTTCTGTGTTTAAGCAGGCCCTGGCAGCTTTGCTTCTCTTTATCCCAGCTACCAGGTTCATAACTTATGATCTCTCCCTTTCCACTTTCTAATTCAGGAACTGTAATCGAATCAGTATTTTCATTGCCGCTTGGAAGAGTGTGTCATTTGAATCCCCCATGACTCCAGTCATTTCCTGTAATTTTCCAAACCACAATACCTCAATCCTATTTGTGCCAGGGGGAAGCCACTATTCCCCTACTATTGCAGTATTTTTGTGTATAAGAATATACAGAAAAGAAAAGCTTTCTAAGGGAAAGCATTGTTTTTTGTTTTGATTTTTCTTTGCATCCCCAGTGGTTAGAGCAGTGAGTGCTACATAGTAAGCACTTGATTATTTTTCATTCATGCATTTTGAGCTAACTTTTGACCTTTTCTGTAAGAAATTCTTAAAATAATACTATGTTTATCACTTTTTATGATTCAAATAAGTCATTAAGATCAGTTGAAACTGAATTATTAAATTATTAAAGCATGTTTTCCATGTGCCGTCAATTTCCTGACATAGCAAGTTGCCAACATAAATACGGGCTAAAATATATGATGAAAATGGAGAGGCAGTTTGTGGTTATGTTATATTATAGTATAAATTGATTTTTTGTTGACTTCTTAATGATACTATCAGTTAAATTTTAAGACTGCCATTTTGCATTTTTTCCATCCAGGGAGATCTTATTTATGTGAACTATGCACGTACTGAAGACTTTTTCAAACTAAAACGGGACATGAAAATCAACTGCACTGGAAAGATTGTTATTGCCAGATATGGGAAAATCTTCAGAGGAAATAAAGTAAGATAACATTTGGGGGAACAGAGGAGAAAGGATATTTCATCTGAAATGTAGATGATGAATGAGAATGGTGGTTGTAGAAATCTCTCCCAAAATGTTATTCCTGTTGGATGCTCTTGTTGCAAAGTAAGCCCTGTTATAATATTAATAGAGGTGTCTATAAATAAGGGCAGTTTAAAAGTTGAGCACTTGACCGAAGTGCATTTAGGTTCATAGACTCTTTGGAATTGGAAGGGACCTTATATAGAGAGATTATCATAGAAGAGCAGAAAAAGCCCTGCCTCTTGAATCAGAGCACCTCATTTCAAAACATGATATTAACTACCTATGTGACCTTGGGTAAGTTACTTAACCTGCCTGGGCCTCAGTTTCCTTATTTCTAAAATGAAGGTTGGGACTAGATAGCCTCACTGATTCCTTCCAGCTCTACATCTATGATCTTATGGTCCTAGGAACCTCCCCCCAATGAAAGAATGGATTTCTGCAATAGCATCTCTGACTAAGGTAGTCATGATGCTTCTACTTGAATATCTCCAGTAATAATGTGTTCATTGTCTTAGAGGCAATCTGTTACATTATTAGACAGCTCAGATTTTAGGAAGTTAGTTTAAAGGAACCTCATGGATCTTTCATCCCTCACTATGATGGATTAGCTTGAATTTTTGACTTTGACGCTGTTGTTATTGATTGAACCTGATTTTATTCATATTAAAAACACTCTCTGAAGAAACCCCACCTACCCAGGCAAATTGGCCCTTCTCTGCCATGGATGGTCTTAGAGAGTAGTCTGGACACCGAGAGACAGAGATATATAGGGCTCAGGCTATATCCTGCAGGAATATAGACTAATAGGGAGGACAAGTACACCTAATAATTGTGATAAGGGCAGCTGGGTAGGGCAGTGGGTAGAGCTCTGGACCTGGAGTGAGGAAGACTCAGCTCCAGCCTCAGCTACTTACTATCTTTGTGACCATGAACAAGTCATTTAGCCCCTGCCTGGCTCAGTTTCCACATCTGTAAAATAAGGGTAAAATAATAGCACCTGCCTCACAGCATTGAGGCTCAAATGAAATAATATTGATAAAGTGCTTAGCACAATTCCTGGCACATAGTTATATAAATGGTAGCTATTATCATAATAATAAGAGGGAGAGATCTAGTCAAAGTGCTTTAAGAAATTTGAAGAAGATGAGATTATTTTCGTAAAGGCTGAGAATAAGGGTAAGTAGAGTCAGGAAAGGCTTCATGAAGGAGGAGACAGCATCTGAGTTAGGCCTCAAAGAAAGGGGGAAATTTAGCGATATAAACAAAGGCACAGAGAAGGGAAAGAAGACTAGAATAGGAGTATGGTCTAGTTTGGCTGGAATGCAGACTAAATGAGTGGGTGAAAATAAATGAAATAAATGATGGAAATAAATGAAAGAATGAAATAAAGCTCTAAGTGAGAGACAGATTGTATAGGGTCTTGAATGCCGGGGTGAAGAGTTTATACTCTACCTGATAAGCAAGCTGGATAGGGGGATGGAGGTGGACTGAATGTTTTTTTAACAGAGAGAAATAACATGATAAAGAATATTAGGGAGATTATTCTGGTTTAGGATGATAGAATAATATTTTTCATAGACCTTGAGTTTTGAAAGAAACCTTAGAAGTCATGTCCTCCAAACCCTTCATGTTATTGATGCAGAAAGTGAGGTGTCCAGAGAAGTCGTCATTTGTCCGTCTTTCTTGAAGAGGACCATGACACCAGGGAGGTGATGCCACGACATGCAAGTGAATTGGATTTAAGTGGGGGAGTGCTGTGCAAAGTCACCAGCCTCACTTTCTCCCCTGGAGCCATTTGGGTCCAGTGGCCGGATAAAGATCAGGACCCGGGATGCAGTGGGAGACCTTGGCCTTTTCTAGCTAAGTCTTTAATATGTCTCAGATTGACTGAGGCAGTGCCCATTCAATGATTAAGGCTTAATAAGAAATGAGGCAGAGAATGGCCTCTTTACCCAGTTAAAAAAAAAATTGATCAGGGAGAGGAAGACCCTCAGGGTTTCTGGCCAAAACAGAAACAACTGCTATTTGCATTCAGAGCCAATCAGAGTACAAAGAAGGACCAAGTAGGGCTTGGCCTGGGACCTATTGTTGGCCAATGAGAGAAGTAATTTGCCAAAGGTCACAAAAGTAAAGATAATTGGAATCACAGATGTGTGAGTAGTGTTTTAAGTTTTAAGAGTGCTTTGCCCACATCATATTTAAACCTCCAAACCACTCTATTGGGTAGGTAATAGAGATATAAGACCTATTTTACAGATGAGGAAACTGAAGCTTAGGTAGTAAGTAGCAGAGCTTGGATTAGAGCTCATATGTTTTAACACCAAATTCTATGGTACTGTGCTACAATGCCACCTTATGGAGGATGGATTAGAGAAGGAATACACTGAAGATAAGAAAAACAGGTAGAATCCTATACAATTTGCTTCAATAAGCATGTATTAAGCATCTATGGTGTGGCAGGCATATAGATGAGAAAAGAGTCCAGGCCCTGAGCTAGTCTGATAGCAATGGGCATGGACAGAGGCGGATGCAGATCCATCTGTGAGAGACACTGTGGTGGTAGAAGCAGCAGCACTTGATAACTAGGTGTTAGGGAGGCAGGAGAGTCAAAGTTGGCTGTAGTAATCGAGTGTTGACATGTTGGCTTTATCTGTTTTACTTTGGCTTTGCAGGTTAAGAATGCCATGTTAGCTGGAGCCATAGGGATCATCTTGTACTCAGATCCAGCTGATTACCTTGCTCCTGGGGTACAGCCCTATCCCAATGGATGGAACCTTCCTGGAGATGTTGCCCAGCGAGGGAACGTATTAAACCTGAATGGAGCAGGTGATCCTCTCACTCCAGGGTACCCAGCTAAAGGTGAGCAACATATATGTTACAAATTTTGTACCTTTCCAGAGTATCAGAGGCCTTCCTGATTTAATGGCAACATAAACATTTGGGGTAAAGATTAAAATAACATCCTGTTTAATGATAACATCCTGGATTCACAAAATTATGTGTGATTTAGAGGTCATTTACTCCAAACCTTTCATGTTATAGATGAGGAAATCGAGGTATCCAGAGAAATTATATACTTAAATGACTTTTACTAAATACTTTAAAATACTTTTTCAGGTATCATATTAATATTAATATGAATAACATAATTATATGAGTTTGCTTGCTTTGATAGCTATGGTAATGTTGTGTTTAGTAGTGTGGAGAATACAGTATTAGTGAACCAACCCTTGTTTTCCCAAACCTCAAAAATACCTGCCAGAATAACAGACCTTAGAATGGTAGGTTTCAGGACCTGTTAATTTTCTTTGTCTTTATCCCTTCTGACCTACAATTCAATACAAAACATTAAGCACTTTCTATGTGGCAGGCATTGTGCTAAGTGTTTGGAATGCAGATTAGGAAAACGAACAACAGTCCCTGTCCTCAAGAAGCTTAGAGTATAATGGGGAGATAATACATATAAGGAAGCTGGAAAGTGTGTGGGGGGAAGATGCATGGTTCAGGGACATGATGGTGGTGGAGTTGAATCTAGTGGGAAATAGAGAGATGACTTCTGAGCCCTCGTTGAGACCTTTGGGAGGAATTTTTTGCTCCACTCTTCAGCCCTCTGGTCGGAGAGACAGAGGCTACTGAGGACATTGATGAGGTACAGTATTTGACACTGTTGACTATGTACTCTAGGATCCTCCATTTGAATTATCTTAGGAAGAATCTGAAGATTACCTGGCAAGATAAGGTCCCAGACACTGAGGTCCTCTCCCTAGCTGAACTGCCAAGCATTCAAACTCTACTGCAGAGAGTGTAATTCTGATGGGCCTGAATGTCTAACATAAATTTTCCTAAAAGACTTTTATGGAGAATGTGCACAAAGCAAGCATTCATGTGGAGATCAGATACAAGTAAACTCTCAAGATCTCTGAAGAACTTTAGTATAGATTGTGAGACATGGGAGATGCTACCACAGGACCACCTAGCATGGCGTGTCTGCATCAAAAAAAAGCTCTATGCTCTCTGAGCAAAGCAGAATCACAATAGCACAGAGGAAATATGAAATAGGCAAATCTAGAGACTTCTTCAAATATTCAAATGGAGTGTTTGTGCCTGAGCTGTGGTAGAGCCCTCCTGGCTTATATTGGACTGATCAAGCATAGTTGAACTAATTTACCTTCACTGCAACATCCTGATGCCATTGGTCCTCTTTGAGTACAAAAGACAAACAACAGCTCTTGGATACGTTCTTTTTCCTGGGTTTTCATGAAATTTCTGTCTCCTATTTCTTCCACCATCTCTTTCTCAGTCTTGTTTGTTAAATCATCATCCAAGTTCTACCCTTGTCCCCATTCATGGTTATACCTACCTTAGCTCTCTGTTGGCCCTCTCCTCTTCTCTCTTTATACTCTGTTAGTAATTTCATCAGCTCTCATTCGTTCAGTAATCATTTCTATGCATTTGGTTCCTAAATCCAGTCCACAACTCTGCTAAACTCAAGCCCCACATCTCCAACCTCTTGTTAGACATCTCCATCTGATATCCCATAGACATAGAAACTGTGTCCAAAGTAAAATTCATTTTCTTTTCCAAGAAAACTATTCCATTTTCTACCTTCCCTGTTTCTATTGAGCATACCACCATCCTTCCAGTCACTCACTCAAGTTCGTAATTTCAGTCATCTTCAGTTATCCTCTTTTCTTCATCCTTCATATCCAATCATTTGTTAACTCTTGCTACTTCTACTTCCCCCAAATCTCTCACAATTTGTCCTTTCTCTCTATTATTGAAGATACCACCCTAGTTTAGGCATTCATCACCTCTCATCTGGACTATTATGTTAGCCTCCTAATTGGTCTCATTGCTTTCAGTCTTGCCCCTCCACCATAACCACTACAGAGCTGAATTTCCTAAAGCCCAGATCTGACCATGTTACTCCTCTCCTCAAGAAGCTTTAGTAGCTCACTATTTCCTCTAGGGCAAAATCTATAAATTCTTCACAATCTGGCTCCCACCTATCTCTCCATACTAACTTCACATTACTCCCTTTTATATGCTCTACATTCTAGCCTAATTGGACCAACTTGGTGTACAATTTTCTGTCTTTAGTATCCCTACTTTTGCACAGGCTGTCCTCCCAGTCTCACCAACTCACCTCTGCCTCTTGTAAGACTTAATTCTTTTTAAGGCTTAGCTCAAGTGAGACAGGCAGGTGGAGCGGTAGCTAGAGCATGGACCCTGGAATCAGGAAGACCTCAGTTCAAATCAAGTGTCAGACACTTAATAGTTGTGTGACCTTTGGTAAATCACTTAGCACAGTGCCTGGTACATAGTAGGTGTTGAATAAATGCTTGCTTCCTTCCCTCGCCTCAAGTGCCATCATGTGTCTTCATGAGGCCTATTCCATCTGTTGTTAAGTCACTTTGCCATCCTTGAAATTGTCATTGTTCACTTGTTCTAGTTGTGTCTGACTCTTCATGACCTCATTTGGGGTTTTCTTGTCAAAGATGCTGGAGTGATTTGCTGTTTCCTTGTCTAGCTCATTTTACAGATGAAGAAACTGAGGCAAGCATGGTAAAATGACTTGTCCAAGGTCACATAGCTAGTAAGTGTCTGAGGATAGATTTGAATTCAGGACGATGTCTTCCTGACTCTAGACTTGGTGCTCTATCCACTGTGCCACCTAGCTGCCCCACCCTAGAAATTATTTTCTAGTTATTTTGTATATTATTTTCCATTTACTTAAATTTGTTTGTGTTATTTCCCCTGGAACAGAAGGGCCTGGAATGCTATGGTTCAAGGGGTCACAAAGAGTCAGACATACTGAATGACTGAACAAGAACAATTTCCTCTGGGAAAATGTAAACTCCTGGAGAACAGGATCTGCTTTGTTTTTGTCTTTTTATTCCCAGTGTAGATCAATGCCTTGCCCAGAGTGACAGACACTTAATAAATGTTGCGTTTGAATGAATTAAATCATTTGGTGATCTTTTTTTTTTACTTCAATCAAATATTACATGTCTATTTGAAAGAGATACCAAAATGTTTTAAAAGTTTACAAAGAGGGGGGTGGAACCAAGATGGCAGCTGGAAAGCAGGTACTAGCATGAGCTCCCTGCCAAGTCCCTCCAAAAACCTATAAAAAATGGCTCTGAACCAATTCTAGAACTGCAGAACCCACAAAGTGGCGGAGGGAAGTAGGGCTGTAGCCCAGGACAGCCTGGATAGTCTCTGGGTAAGGTCTATTCCACATGGAGCTGGGAGCAGAGGGGAGCAGAGCTGAGCAGAGCCCAGCGTGGGTGGTGCGGACCATTCAGACCAGGAGCCGGGCGGGGTATGCCCTAGCACCCTGAATCAGTGAGCTTCAGCAGTTAGCAGACTTCTCAACCCACAAACACCAAAGACAACAGAGTAGGTTAGTGGGAAAAGGTGCTGGGGATGGAGATAGAGTTTGTGGTTCAGCCACCGCCCCAGGGGCAGCGGAGGTGGGGAAGCTACAGAACTACAGCTGCAGTTGCTTCCGGGCCCCAGTCTCACCTGGTGGGAGGAATTAAGTGGTGGATCAGAGCAGGAGTGAAGAGCCTGCTGAAGATCTAAGTCCAGTCCAGGTTTGGGGGTTCTTGGGAAAGGAGGAGTACTGGTGTAGCAGAGCTGGCATGTACCCCCAAGCTTGGAACATAGAACTCTTTAGTCTACAAGCAGTCATACCCCACTGAAAAACTCAAGGGTCAAGTAAGTTGGCTGGGAACATGGCCAGGCAGCAAAAATGCACCCAGATTCAGTCTCAGACTTTGGAATCCTTCTTCGGTGACAAAGAAGACCAAAACGTACAGCCAGAAGAAGTCAACCAAGTCAAAGAGCCTACAGCAAAACCCTCCAAGAAAAACATGAACTGGTCTCAGGCCATGGAAGAGCTCTAAAAGGATTTGGAAAAGCAAGTTAGAGAAGTAGAGGAAAAATTGGGAAGAGAAATGAGAAAGATGTGAGAAAACCATAAAAACAAGTCAATGACTTGCTAAAGGAGACCCAAAAAAATACTGAAAAATATACTGAGGAAAACAACACCTTAAAAAATAGACTAACTCAAATGGCAAAAGAGCTCCAAAAAGCCAATGAGGAGAAGAATGCCTTGAAAGTCAGAATTAGCCAAATGGAAAAGGAGGTCCAAAAGACCAATGAAGAAAATTCTACCTTAAAAATTACATTGGAGCAAGTGGAAGCTAGTGACTTGATGAGAAATCAAGATATTATAAAACAGAACCAAAGGAATGAAAAAATGGAAGACAATGTGAAATATCTCATTGGAAAAACCACTGACCTGGAAAGTAGATCCAGGAGAGAGAATTTAAAAATTCTTGGACTACCTGAAAGCCATGATCAAAAAAAGAGCCTAGATATCATCTTTCAAGAAATTAACAAGGAGAACTGTCCTGATATTCTAGAGCCACAGGGCAAAATAGAAATTGATAGAATCCACAGACCACCTCCTCAAATAGATCCCAAAAAGAAATCTCCTAGGAATATTGTCGCCAGATTCCAGGGTTTCCAGGTCAAGGAGAAAACATTGCAAGCAGCCAGAAAGAAACAATTTGAGTATTGTGGAAAACACAATCAGAATAACCCCAGATCTAGCAGCTTCTACATTAAGAGATCGAAGGGTTTGGAATATGATATTCTGGAGGTCAATGGAGCTAGGATTAAAACCAAGAATCACCTACCCAGCAAAACTGAGTATCATGCTCCAAGGCAAAATATGGATTTCCAATAAAATAGAGGACTTTCAAGCTTTCTCAGTGAAAAGACCAGAGCTGAATAGAAAATTTGACTTTCAAACACAAGAATCAAGAGAAGCGTGAAAAGGTAATCAAGAAAAAGAACAAGAAAAAGAAATTGCAAGGGACTTAGTAAAGTTGAACTGTTTTGTTTACATTCCTACATGGAAAGATGATGTGTATGATTTATGAGACCTCAGTATTAGGGTAGCTGAAGGGAATATGCATGTATATATGTGTGTGTGTGTGTGTGTGTGTGTGTGTGTATGTGTATAGATATGTTTATGTATATATATGTATTTGTGAGTGTGTATGTATGTATATATGTATGTGTGTGTATATATATATACATATATATATATATATATATATAGAGAGAGAGAGAGAGAGAGAGAGAGTGGGCACAGGTGAGTTGAAGATGAATAAGGGATGAGAGAGGAATATATTGAGAGAGGGAGATGGGGAGAGACAGAATGGGGTAAATTATCTTGCATAAAAGTGGCAAGAAAAAGCAGTTCTGTAGGAAGAGAAGAGAAGGCAGGCAGGTGAGTGGGAGTGAGTGAATCTTGCCCTCATCAAATTTGACCTGAAGAGAAAATACCATACATACTCAATTGGGTATCTTACCCCACAGGAAAGAAGGAGGAAGAAGATAAAAAAAAAGGGGGATGATAGAAGGGAGGGCAGATGGGGGTGGAGGTAATCAAAAACAAACACTTTCAAAAAGGGACAGGGTCAAGGGAGAAAATTCAATAAAGGGAGATAGATTAGGAAGAAGTAAAATATAGTTAGTTTTTCACAACATGAGTATTGTGGAAGGGTCATACATAATGATATGCATGCAGCCTATGTTGAATTGCTTGCCTTCTTAGGGAGGGTGGGTGGGAAGGGAAGAAGGGAGAGAATTTGGAACTCAAAGTTTTAAAAAATAGATGTTCAAAAACAAAAACAAAAAAATTTTTGCATGCAACTAGAAAATAAGATACACAGGCAATGGGGCGTAGAAATTTATCTTGCCCTACAAGAAAGGAAAGGAAAAGGGATGGGAGGGGAGTGGGGTGACAGAAGGGAGGGCTGACTGGGGAACAGGGCAACCAGAATATACACGATCTTGGAGTGGGAGGGAGGGTAGAAATGGGGAGAAAATTTGTAATTCAAACTCCTGTGAAAATCAATGCTGAAAACTAAATATATTAAATTTTATTTATATATATATATAGTTTACAATGATTTTTCATTATCTAGAGGGAAAACTTTTTATTTCAACAAGATCTTCACAAATGGTTCTTTTTGTGTTACATTTTGCCTTTTTTCCTCATTCTTTCTGGCTTATATTGTCCAAGTTCTATTTTCCCATCATTTGTTTTATGGCAGATGTTCCAAGCAGAAATTCAGAACTTCCCTAGAGAGTTAAATGATCTAAATATCAGAAGAAAATTATTAAGATTAAATAAATAAGTTGAATTTGAGCAGATTTTCAAGAAATCTTACATGATAAATGTGAAAAAAGTTACAGCTTTTTTATTGCAGAAACTATGAATGGTGTAGCAGATGTAGTGATGATAGTCTGTAGCAATATAATAGGTGGGATGGGTTTTGGACTTGTGATTTCATTGGTCTAGGGAACTCCTGGGTGAAGAAGCTCCCTCTTCCAATGCAGGGTGGATAGATGTACCTAGAATCCTAAGCAGCTAAGTGCCTTGCCCAGTCACAGAACCAGTTTGTGTTAGAGGCAGGCCTAGAACCTAGGTCTTTCCTTTTCCAAGGTCATGTCTCTATCCATTACACCATCCTGCCTCTCAGAATACGATAACATGAGAATAATGTCTGTGAAAAATGAAAATGAACGTTGCACATTGATTTTTCCTCTTATTCAAAGGCCTGGGGGTGGGGATGGTGGAGAACAAAAATCAATTATCTCTGCAATCTGTATTACCTTTAATTTGTGAAAAATGATCAAAATTTTAACTTTGTGAAATAGAAAATGCCATATTACTTAGAAAATGCACTTGATTTTTCAGAATACACCTTCAGGTATGCAGAAAATGAAGGAGTGGGAATCCCCCAAATACCAGTGCATCCCATTGGATATCATGATGCAGAGATATTATTACGGTAAAGTCTTCTGCTTGGATGCAAGATTAAGATATCTTGCTCCAAAAGACTATTTCTTAATCTAAAAACAAATGTATATATTTTCTATTAAAAGTAAAAACATTATGATTCAATACCTTCCTTTAAAAATAGGAAATAAAAAAGGGGAGACATTTGGACAGTAGTTTTCTCCTTTATAGGATTAAAAGCGTAGGCCATATAGTGTAGCACATACAGAGCTGGCCTTGGAGTCGGGAAAAACTGGTTTCAAAGTGCAGCCTCTGACACTTATTTGCTCTCAGTGCTCTAGACCAGTGGTGCTAAACTCAAATAAAAATAGATATCTGTAGGTTTCTGATTGACTTAGAAAACCAGAAGTTAACATTATCTATGTTGTGTTGCTTTTTTATTTATTTTGTTAAACATTTCCCAATTACATTTTAATCTGATTTGGGTATGTTTGACACTCCTCTGCTCTAGGCAATTCTTTAAGATTACAAACTGTAGACAAACTGACTTGCATTCCTCAGGGGAATTTCCTTACCTGTGAGTTCCTTATACTGGTGAAATCACAAGTCTACTCTTCCTTTCCTTCCTTCCCTTCCTTCCGTTCCTTCTGTTCGTTCTTTCCTGTCTTTCCCTTCCTTCCCTTCCTCCCTCCCTTCTCTTTCTGGAGTAGAAGAATAGATCCAACTTAGTTGCTTAATAAAATGAAAGTTTGTTGTATTTTCCAAAAGGGCACATGAATAATACTAATCATTAAACATTAAAATATCAAAAAACATTTTAAAAGCAATTATGCTGTCATTTATATATTTGACCTACACTACAATAATCAGTTCTCATCTCTTTGTTCCTACCTTTATGTGTATATATATATATATATATATATATATATTCTATTGGAATTCAATTTTCATGGTTCCACCTGTCACCTGAAATCTATATCTCTGGTTCTAACTCTCCTCCTGATATCCTTTTCTGCATTTGTGGCTGCATTCCTTTCATTTCTTGATATTATCCCAAAGTTGATGTATGTAAAAAGAATCCCAGAGTCTCTCAACATTGATTTCCCCTCTTGCCTTACTTCTGTTAATAGTGATACTGTAACAAGTCAGCTTTGTTTGATTCCTCCCTCTCCTCCACATCCAATCTGTTAGCTCATTAATTTTGAGTCTTCTTTACAGCATCGCTCACATCCATTTTTTTTCTTGTCATTCCCATTCATCCCACCATTCAAGCTTGGGCCCTTACTTCATGGCCTACTGCTTGTTTCAGTAGCTTCCTAATTGGTCTTCCTACCACCAGCCTCTCATTCTTACATATTGCCACCAGCTTAATCTTCTTAAAATGCCATTTTAATCATTCATTCAACAAATTTTCTTTAATAACATAAAATGTAATATGTGCTAGAGATCCACAGATAAAAATGGCAGTCCCTAAGTTAAGGGAACTTATATTTTATTGCCACAGGATACAGCATATTTACGTATAAGTATTATACATGGTTGGGGAATATTGAAGGGATTCTGACAATGTGCTCTCAGTGTATTTAAGAAGTGAGACAACATATTCATTTGGGGGACTCTGGGAGGTTTATGTGGCAGCATCTGGACTTGAGCCTTAGTGGCAGATAGTTCTAAAAGGTGAAGATGAAGAGGGAATACATTCCAATTATAGAGTATGGCATGTGTGAATGTACAGAGATGTATAGTGGCATGTTAAGTCCGAGGAATATTTTCTAGTCTGGTTTTACTGAAAGACAGTATATATGAAAGGGATCAGTAATGTAAAATAAGGCTGTAAAGATGGGTTGAAGCCAAATGCAGACAGCTTTAAAGTCTAAGCTAATAAACTTTGTTTTATCCCAGAGTACATGGAAGTACAAGAACAGTGACAGGAGTTAGATTTGTGTCTTAGGAAGGTTATTTTGGCAGTTTTTGAACTATCAGTGGAGGAAGGTGGGAGGAATGTCATGGAAAAGATGTCATAGATGTAGGATTGATGGAATCTAGGAACTAATTGGAAAGAGAGAGATAGAAGAGTCAAAGATGATTTTAATAGAAATAGGGAGTTTTGAGGAGGGGGAGAGTTTAGGGGTGAAATGATCATTTTCATGGTGGTCATATTGAGTTTGAAGTCAAGTCATTTAACTTTCCTAGGTCTCGGTTTCCTCCTATGTAAAATGAAAGGTTTGGACTGAATGGCCTCTGAATTCCTTACCAGCTTTAGATCTGTCATCCTACATAGAAGGTGCCAATGGGTCATCCAGGTAGAGATCTCCATTGGCAATTGGAGGTACCATGCTGAAGTTCTAAATTGCCAGATATATAGACTTGGGAGCCATCTTAATAGAGATGATAATTGAACTAAAAGAGTTCATGGGAGAAGGGTGCCTCCATTGAATTATAAGGCACTATTCAAAATTCTTTCTCTAAGCATCTTACTCTGAAATTCTATCTTCTTCCACTATGGTATAGTAGTGGTTGTCTTTCGCTCTCGAAGAGGACCAAAATGACATCGCTATGCTAGAGTCAAGTTTCCGTATGTCTGACTGTAGCTGATCAGACCAGTACGAGCCCAGAATGTTCTACCATAGGTTGGGCACAAATAGTCCATGTGAACATTTGAGGTAGATACTCTAAATTTGATAATGGTGTTCCCACCAACAACTGAGATTGCAACCCATCTAGGCCTGCATCTTGTTAAACCTCTCTCCATGTCCTCTTCTAAGTTTACCACCCAACTTCCTGCAGTTCTTTGGATCCTATGAGGACACAGATACATCAGAATGTTAGTCTAAGGGTTTTCGCTCCCTCTGGTCATATGACCAAATGAACATTAAAAAAATACCTTTCCTTTATGAATCATGGCATAGTGGATTTAGAGCCAAGAAGCCCAGATTCAAATCATATCCTTAATGCTTACAAACTGGCCCTAAGTCTCAGATTCTTCATCTGTAAGATGCGAATAGCACCTAATTTACAATGTTGTTGTGAGGATCAAAAGAGATAATAATATGTTTTAAGCAAACTTTAAAGTGTGATATAAATACGAGACGTTATCATCATCATCATTATTATTATTACATCATTTATAGTATTTCTCCTTTGTTATTTTTTGTTTGTGGTGTGTTGCATGTCTACCATACATCTCTCCATCACCATTTGGGTCATCCTCAGCTTCAGTTCTTAGACTGTAATATTCCATAACTAGCTTTGCAAGTCCTAAAGCACTATATAAATATTAGGTCTTCTTATTATAGCATAATAAGGAATAATTTCTTGGGAGTATTTAGCTTTCAGTGAAGAATATCTTATATAGAATAATAGTTTTATTTGATTTTAAAAATAACAAATAAATATTTACTGGTATCTGCTACTGGTAAGCCACTGTGCTATGGGGATTACAAAGAAATGTCTCAATAATAATAACTACCATTTTATAGCACTTTTAAGTTTGTAAAGCATTTTAAACACATATATGTATGTGCATTTATATTACATATGTGTGTGTGTCTATCCAGTGGTCCCTGTTTTTAATATGTAAACACAAAAAGCACTGAAATAATCCAAGACCGTAATTAAATATATGTCACAATTCAATTTGTAAATATTTATTAAGCATGTCTAATTTCTAAGGCACTGTCTTAGGGGCAGTGAATACAGGACCAAAAATGAACAGCCTTTAAAGAGCTTACATTCTACAAGGAAGCTGGAAAACTATACAACAAGTATTTCTGGCTATTGTCCAGGTATTTTTATGCCCTGCCTCTTGGTTCTAGTCTTCAACACCAACCCAGCCCTCCAGCTCCTGCCTTGGGTTTTGAGTTCTTGATTAGTGAGGGTTTTCCATATCTGTCCCAACCCACACCAACACTGCTCTCTGACATCTTCATATTTTCCTGTTGCTCTCCCACTACCCCTTTCTACTGCTAATTCTGGGAAAAGTAATCAAATAAACACTTCCATTCTTGGGAAAAATATACCAAACAATTGCCATAGGCCTCTACTTAGCAGCTCTATGACTTCCTAGACCAAAACATCCCTCCCTGGCCACTATGTTGCCTTCCTCTAATAGAATTCTACTAGGCATTTAACAAATCCTGTTTCACTCATTGATCCAAAATATACATGGCAAATCAAGTAGGAGGGAGAATAAGAGACATATCAGGGAAGGTTCTACAGAATGTAGCACCTATGCTGAATGTTAAAGACAAGAATTCTAAGAAGCAGAGACGAAGAGAGATTCCTTTCTAAAATAATATTCAGTGAAGAAAATTGCCATTTCCACCTCATTACCACTTCTACCATTTAGTAGTCTCTCCTCCTTTGAGGTTCTCAACTGTGATAAATCAATCTATTCAAGTTTTAGGGGGCTGTTCTCTACCAGCCCTGAGATCATTCTTCCTTCTTTATCAAGGTTTCAGTACCTAGTTCACAATCTTCCTCTTGACCCCATTCACTGCTCTTATAATTGAGGATTTCAGTATAGATATTAATGTCCCATAAGTGTCCTTGTTTTCAACTCTTTAAGCTTCTCAACTCCCATGACTTGTACGTTCACTCTAGCTCAGATAGCCATACCTTTGATTCTCATCATCATTCACAATTTGGTCCACCTCCTCACTAAAGAAAAACAAAACAAAACTTTCCTATTTCTCTATCTGACCATAACGTCCTATCGTATGATCATAAGTTTCAAATTGAATGAGACCTTCAAGGTTATCAGGTCCAATCTTCTCATTTTAAGGATGAGGAAATATTCCCTCAGCTAGTACTGATTGCTGAAGGACATTAGCTATTGAACCTGAGCATGATGAAAGCTCATGAACTTTAGTTGGGATGAGTATAGCCAATGACCTTTGAAAATCAAAGGAATCTAACATTCTTTAAGCATCAGGTACAAGGTGAACCCATAATTTAAATTCCTTTATATTTTATGTCTTTTCCCCCCTTCATGTCAAACAGTCTGTTATAATGGAAAGAGCTCTTAATTGAAAATGAAGAAAACTGGGCTCAAGTCCAGCTCAGGCAAAAACTTGTTGGATGACCTTGGGCGGGTTATTTGAACTTCCTGGACCTCAATTTCCTTATCTGTAAAAATGAGATTTAACTAAATTCTATCTGAGAATCTTTCCAGTTTTAATTATGTGATTCTGTATTATTGCATTTTGCAGAGGCTCAAAACCAAGTTCTTTAAGGAATTTCTTTTTATGTCAGGATTAAATTTTCTACCTCCCTTCAAGTTTTTTATTATATTCGTACAATAATCAAGGTGCTTTGCAGACCCTAGAGATACAAAGATGAAGCCAAACACATCTAATGCACTCAGGAAACTGAATGGTGGAAAGACACAGGGGATGGAAAGACTTGTTTTGTGGTCTTTTGTAGGGACATTATGCTCTCTATCTTCAAGTGATGAGGTAAACTAGTTATAAGTTATTTCTGTCTATCACCTTCCCACTTTGGACACAGGAAAGGAGGGAGAAATATCTAGTTAGTTAATAACATAGAGAAGCACTAAAACCCTTTTATGCAGGAAACTTCTTTATTATATGAGAATGAACTTAGGATTATCAAATGGACCAATGAACTTGATCCAAAGAGGCCTGAGCAAAACAGATGGGTAATTAATAAAACCAGCAAGTTTGGATTTTTTCCCAGGTGAGGATGCTGTTCTTATGTGGGAGCTACAAGTAAAAGGATCTAGAGATAGTTGCAATGGGGAAAATCATGTGCTATCAGAACTTTGGTGAGGGAAGAGTATTCAAGGAAGCTTCATGAAGGTGATGGCATGTACTGTGCCTGAAACAGGGGAAGGGTTTCATACACAGAAATTGGACAGTGAGGGGCTGTGTACATTTCAGTTATGGGGGGTACAGTGTGAACAAGATTAAATGATACCATGGGAAAGAGTCAGAGGACTTGGGTTCAAATCTTGCCTCTGAAACTTACTACCTATGTGACCTTGAGTGAGTCTCTTAAGTTTTTTGGTTTCCTCATCTATAAAATTATCAGTTGGTTTGAATGACCTTTGAGTTCCTTTTCTGCTTTAGAATGTTGTTGATGATTATGTTTGGGAGAATAGGGTGGGACAAGAAGAGGGGAAAATGGGTGAAACAGTTTCTTTTAAAGGGGAGTAAGTATGAGAGAAAGATAATGTTTCCTTAAAAGCCAATGAAGAGAGTTTATATTTAAATTACATAAAATGGGGATACACTAAAGGATTTGAGGAGAAGAGTGACTTATGGGGGGGGAAGGTTAGTTTATTCATTGGGAAAAATATTTAGACAGTGTTATGAAAGGTATAGTGGAGTGGAGTGAGACCAAGGCTCTATGCTGGGCCCGCTTCTCTTCTTTGGTCATCTTGTCCTCTCCAGTGGCTTCATTGACAATGTCTCTTGCTTTTATCTCTTTTCCAGTCACATGGCCACCAATCTACTAAAGTTTAGGCCTTCTTGCTTGATTGTATCAGTAACCTCTTAATTCATGTCTATACTTCACCATATGTCCTTTCTCTAAGTCATCCTCTGCATGGATGTTCAAATAGTATTCCTTAGGGACAGATTACTACCCTGCTCAAAATTCTTCAGCGGATACCTATTACCTCTAGGACAAAAAGTCTTCAGCCTGGCAAATACAGCCCTCCACAAATTCGCTCTAACATGACTTTCTAACCTTATTTCATATTACTTCCCTTCACACTATTTTCCATTACTGGTTCTCTCCTCACTTTGACATTCTATCTCTTGACCCTATGCATTGAAACTCATGTACCCTCTCTACCATAAAAGCCCTCCTAATTCCTTCAGGTTCTACTTCTGATTCCTCAGATTACTTCATCTTTACCTTCTATGTTTGTTGCATCCGTGTTATATTACAGTACACTATATACAGTGCAAACTCCTTGAAGGAAGGCATTATTACATTTTTGTCTTTATTTTTCTAGTGTCTTGCAAGAGTGTCCTCATTCATAGTAGGCACTGAATGAATAGATAGGTGTTGAGTTGAGGGAGCTATTACAGATAAGCCAAGTAAGAGATGTTGAGGGCTTAAAACTGTGGTGGCTAGAGAGAAAAGAAAAAAAATAGGATTTAAGAAATAGTTGAGGTATAATTTAGAAGAATAAAAGGATGCAGAGGGTCAACCAGAAGGATGAGTTAAACATGACCTAGAAGTTTCTCTCATGGGTTACAATTAATACTCCTTTTCTTTAGCTCCTTTACTTACTCAATAAGTAGCTGTTCAGCATCTGCTATATACTTAATGGTCTCTGATCTGCATTCAAAGTATTTTGGATTTAATGAGTCTCTGTGTTCATTACCCAGGAAAAGAATGGGGGCTGGGGAGGGAGGGAGAGGTGGTACAGCGGGGAGGAAATGGAGAAATACTCTCCTGGTTTCCTAATCTATAAAATTGTGATCATAATATCTTTAGTGTCTCACAGTGCTGTTTTGAGGGTCAAATGATAGAACTTATGTAAATTATTTTGAAAGCCTTAAGTCAGTATTTCAGTGTCAGGAATTGTTATTTTTTTATCACTATCATCGCTGTGTATGACTCCATCTGAGGAATTGTAATTTCTCAACTTTTAATGTGTTTTTTTTTTTGTTTCTGTCTTAATAGCAATATGGGAGGAATTGCACCACCAGATGACAGCTGGAAGGGAAATCTTAATGTGCTTTATAATATTGGGCCTGGTTTTATAGGGAACTATTCTACCAGGTAGGTTTCAATGTAGTTTCCTCACCCTTAAAATAGGGATAATATGTTTACTGCCTACTCCACAAGGTTCCTGTTATTATTAAATTATCTCATATATGTTAAAATTATTTCATTAAGTACTATATTAATGTGAAGCATGATCCTTTATCTGACTTACCTGTCTTTGTTTCCAAAAGCACTCACTTCACTTTCTTTGTATTCCTTATTATGCCAGTTCTTCAACTTTTCTAGGCTGTTGACTCCAATGGAATTAATAGACTGGATTGCGCCTGGTGCCAGGGTGTAAGGACTGAATGAAGTTATGGTAGCAAGAGGCCTGGTGTTCTTAGGCATCATCCTGGGCAGAGTCTTAGTGGGGAGAGGCCTGGTGTCTGGGTGCTCAACAACTAGAGAGGTCTGAGGTGTTGTTGCTTTTCTTGTGTGATGTGTTAAAGCAGGATGGAGTAAGTTGGTTCCCACAGGTGCCAATAGTTTTGGCTTAATGGTAATTGAGGGCTGGAGTATTGTGATTCAAAGCAGAGTACCTGCCAACTCCTGGGTAATTTTTCCCAATGATAGTGGAAGGTGACCTCAAACTCAGGGTACTTGAATAGGGTAGCTCCAGTCTAGAGCCCATTTCTGTGATAATGGTGTGGTGATTGTAGAGTTATTGATTTTGCTCATTTGATTTAATGAAGCACGGTCAAAATAGCATTTCAGAAAGTTGAGTCTGATGTCAGTAGGCTATGGATTTCCATGTCTGCCAAATGATAAGGTTGGAGTAGGTTTTTAAAAGGCTCTTCTAGCTCTGAAATTCTGTGAATCAGAGTAGGATATATTATAGGAGTACAAATTGGTGAAGTCTGACTAGATTTCCAACAGTGGATGTTGGTGGGGAAAAAAATGAAAAATTGAAAAGATGGTAATATTTGTGGGACTAGATTTAGACAATGAAGAAAAAAAAGCAAGAGATAACACTGAAGTTTTGAATCTGAGTAGCTAGGAGTATGTTGGAGCCATTGACTAAGAAAGTAAAGTTGAGAGAGAGCTGGCTTGAGAGTTAAACAGGATGAGTTCAGGTTCTGAACAAGTTGAATCTGAAGTGATAGTAGCACATCCTACATTTTGGTAGGCAGTTAGAGATCTGATGCTGGAGCACAGATGAGGTGGAAAGATAGGCGACATGAATGAACATTTTAAGAGTCTCCCAACAATAACTTCATATGAAAACCAAGCAAAAATGGAAAATGTTCTTAGATGCCTACTGCTTAATTTCTTTTAGGTACACAAGGCTTTCTTTTGAGATATGAGAAGGTACCATGAACCTACCTACTTATTTTGATACTTTGGTGGAGCTGTTCTTTTCCAATACTTTCATGGCAACATAGGTACTCCTTTCATTGATGCAGATCACAACTCATTTTTTTTTCCTTCTAGTCCTAGCCCTCATACTTGTCCACATTCTTTTTCACATCGTTTAGAGAGGATGTCTCAACATCTTGAAGTGCTTTATAGTATCATTGGGTCCTTTACATATTTTGAGTACTTCTGAGGCACTTGGGCTACCTTTCTGTTGCCCCTGACTCCTGGTGAGAGAATATAAGCTCCTTGAGGGCAGGGATTATTTAATTTTTGTCTTTATATCTACAGTGCCTGGCAAATAGTAGGCCCTTAAGCAAAGCTGGCTGATTAATTGATTTGTTGCCACATAATTGGCCCCCCTTCTCCTTTTCCAATCCTAGAATTTCTTACACCATTTCTTACATGTAGGTCTAAGATTTATTTACGTGAGCTTGGTCATCTAAATGTATGGATGCAGCTCCTGGGTGGCACAGATAGATGTGATCTAAGATCCAATCTGGCCCACACCATTTCCAAGGAGATTTCCTTTCTTCCTTTGTGAGGAGTAGAAGCACTGTTCAGATACCACCCTAGTATCGTAGCTGTAGGAGGGGTAGGCAGGATCAAAGAAGGCAGGAGCAGGGTGATCTCTCCTAACTCCAAGAGTACTATCAGTCAATCACAAGCATTTGTTGATCATTTACTACCTGCCTGGCACTATGCTAAGCATTGGGAATACCAATTCAAGTAGAAAGAACAAACAGTCCTCAAGGAGCTTACCTTCTGATGGGTGAAGACTGTGCATAAAAGGAAGCTGAAGAGGAGTAGGAGTTGTAGATGAAAATACCTGGTGGAGGGGCATGGTAGGGGAAGTCTGGGGTGCATCAATGCTTGAATTCCAGAGTTGGAGTAAGCATCAGCATGAAAAGCTGAGCAATGGAAGAAGTCCAGAGTATAGGGGCATGAGACATGGCTGACCCAGACACTTTTCTTGAATGGAGGATCCATCCAATCAGAGGGAGAGGTGGATATTAGGCTAGATTATATTTATCTGCAACCCCTCAAATGTCTTGAGCCTAGGTATATGATTTGGGGTTCAGAAGTGAAAGAACTTCCCTAGTAACTCTTAAGGGGAAAGGTAGTCTTCAGCTTATACTCACCAGCTTAATCCCTTTCCCACCAAATGCTAGATATATAAATATACATACACACACACACACACACACACACACACACACATATATATATACATACACACATAAATATACATATACATTTCTATTTGTATGCATGTACATACTGTGTATAATGCATATATGTATGTGCACCTATATACACACATATATATGTATATGTGTGCACATACACAACGAAGTACAGGGCTATCCCTTCACAAAACTGCCCCAGACTTGGGCAGAAGCAGGGTTACATTGATTTTCATTGGAAATGTACTGCAGCTGACTTATATGTACACTATGTTTTTCTATATTGCCCTTTGGTTCACCCACAACTTTGTTTCCTTGGAAATTTTGCTGTTCCAAGATTTATAACCAAAAAGCATTGCAGTGAGAGACGATATGGTGTAGTGTAGTGGTGTCAAACTCAGAAACAAATGGGGTCACATAAGGATCTTTGAGGGCTGCATATTGACTTAGAAAACCACATATTGAAATTATATTCTGTTGTTTTCTTACTTATTTTGTCAAATATTGTCCAGTTACATTTTAATCTGGTTTGAGCAGCGTTAAGGGGTATTGTAGGCTATGCATTTGACACTCCTAGTGAAGTAGTTCAAGTTAGGAAGACCAGGGTTCAAAGCCCACTTCTGACATATACTGGCTCTATGACTCTGGGAAAATCACTTAAATCAGTGGCCAGGTAACTTTTTAAGACTATAAATAGCAAAGAGTTTTACCTTGTATTAGCGTAGGAAATAACCTCACTTGAAAGCTCTTGCTATGATGAAATCACAAGTCAGTTTTTTGTTTCACTTTGTTTTAAAAAGGTTGCCAAGAGAATATTTGTCGTGGACAAATGAGTCTTAGCACACTACATGACTTAAGGTTACAATTTGTAAGAGTGCTACATATTTCCAAAATAATCCAGTTTGCTGTTTACCTCTTGTTAAATTCTGGGTGCAATTCCTTGTCCATCTTCAGGGCCTGTCCTATATATACATCCCTAAACACTAACTCAACGGATAATATTTACAAAGCATTTAGCACTATGCCTAGCTGTAACAAGCACTACATAAATGCTTATTCTTCCCTTCTTTAACCCCCATGTATTTGATGCCTCGATAAATGAATTTTCTTATGAAGAAAGCTGCTGGTTAAATACTACAGATGGATTCAATCTGCATTCAGTACACCCAGTGTCCTTTTTAGAAAAATATCTATAAGCAACACTAAAGAAGATTCCTTTTTTGGCAGCTTTTTAGCTGTCAGGAAATCACTAGAAATGAGAAACTGCTGGGGTTTTGCCTGGAGTGAATAAAGACTTATTTTGTTCTCCAGTGGAAAAGAGGTTTAAACATTCTCCCCGTGCCGTCCCTGTGTTCATAAAAACTGTGAGTTTTTGGTTTGGTTTTTTTTTTTCCCTTTGGCTGACCTAAGTAGATTGCTTTGTTCTAATATCTTTAATAGCAGTTTGTGAATGAATACTTAAAACATTGTCCTGGAACCCTGGTGACTGCCTTGAGTGTTTTCACTTTGTGGCTGTCTTGTAACATTAAAGCTAGAGCTTTCATAATTCTTATTGATTGAAGAGAATTATTGCAATGGTTATGTAACACTCAAACACTCGGGTAAAATCCTAAGCAATTATTTTCATTAATTATCCCAGGGACTAAAATAGTGAGGTGGGTGGACATAGTTGTATTTATTTAAATGTCTATAAAAATCGAGAGTGCTGTCTTGGTCTTCAGTTATTTCACAAGTATTCAATTCCTGCCTGTTCAGTTACATGCAACATTAAAGAATGATTTCTAGTAAACTAGCTCCTTTTCATGTCTCTCATCTGTATCTAGTGTCCATCACTCTTCATGATGAAGAGATCTGGTTGAAATTAATGGCTAACTTGTTAAACAGAGTACTTATTTTCTACTGAGGCAGGATAGTGTAGTGTATAGAGTTCTGTCCTTTGAATCAGAAGACTTGGATTTATTTGGGTCCTGGTCTTGCCATTTAATAGGTTATGTGATCTAAGGCAACTGATATTGTCTCTGTGAGCCCAAGTTTTCTCATCTGTAAAATGGAAATAATTATAGTTTTACAAGGAGCTATTACTATTACTACAACTATAACAACTCAAGATTTTTTTTCTCCATCCCACAGCTATCATCCTGTTTGGAAAGATTTATGATGTGGTCCTGTTCTTATAAATTGCTTTATAAATGTAATTTATGCATTTTATACATATATTTATGATAAGAAACATTTTCATATTCATGTTTATATAAGAAATATACAATACAAATTACATATATATGTTTATATGACCAGATACATATATATGTATATATGATCAGATTATATGTGCGTATACATGTGTTTGTGTTTATATATATGTGTGTGTATACATACACATATATGTGTATTATTTATATACACACACATTTTACACACATACATATATATATACATATATACATACATATATACATATACATATACATATATGTGTGTGTGTGTATATATACCATTGAGAGGCACATACTCAACAATTGTTTTCTTACTATCTAAATCTTGTAATTTAATTTCCATTTACTTTGAAGACTTGGGTGGGGGGAGGGGATGGAAGGGGAGAGAGGAAAAGATGGGGAGAGAGGAAGGAGAAAGAGACAGAGACAGTCAGACAGAAAGACTATATGTGTTAGAGTTAAGGGTTTCAAAGACAGTATGGTTCACAATGAATAGAGTTGGCCTCAAAGGTGGGAAGATTTGTGTTCAAGCTCTGCCTCTGCCTCACCCTGGTTGTATGACCATGTTCAAGTCATTGAATCTCTCAATGCTCTGGCAGCTCTCTAAGACTAATGCAGAGAAGACATTGACTCAGCTGCATTGGTACAAGGGATTTCTTCACTTTGGAATTTTCTGTATCAGCGAAACCACAAGGCTAATCGCTAGTCTTAATCGTATTGTATGTCTTTGACATAACCTCTTCTTGGCTTGTCTTACTTGACTTTATCAATTTTGTCTGAAATGATTGCTATTTATATTTTTAAAAATTCAATTAAGGCATAAAAGCTTTTATTTCAGACCCTGCCTTTAATTCTGTATTAATCTTTATATTTTAAGTTTGTTTCTTATATAAAACAACTCATTGAATATTGCTTTCTAACCCTCCATTTGTGGGTGAATTAGTACAATTTATATAAGTTCATAATTTTCATATTTAAATATTAATAATTTAAATTTGGTTTTTTCTGTTAAATCATATAATTTTATTAATTTGAAAAAAGGAAAAAAGAAATGGTACTATTATCTAAAATTTATGTTGCTTAGGACTTGAGGCATTGCCTTATACCAGTTAAGCTGGCTAAAATTCCAAAAGATGAGAAGATTATTTTTTTTGAAGATCTGTGCAGGACCAGACATGCTAATTCACTGCTGGAGCTATTCATTAGTTTAACTATTCTAGAAAATAATTTAGAAGCATGCAAGTTAAAATTGTTCATACTCTTTGATTCAGAAACTCTACTATGAAGGACTCTATCTTAAGGCAGTTATTCACAGCAAGAAGAAACCTATTTATACAAAAACGTAATAGCATCTTTTATGATATCAAAAAGCTGGAAACAAAATGTGTTCATGATGATTTAGGAGCAACTAAACAATTTTTACATGAATATTTACATGAATATTACATGGAATAAGGAAAGTCAGGTATGAAAAGTTCAGAGAAATATGCAATGACATCTACGAAGTGATATAGGAAAGTAGAGCTTAAAGGACAATTAGTAGACCAGTTGAAATAAAGTCAACATGAAGTGGCAAGAAAACTGGCCAAATAGAGTAGTCAGTGAAAGTACCATGTTATCAAAGTTAAAGGACTGTTGCCCTTCCTTTCTGGTGTAGCATCAGTGCGGGTGGTGGTGTGTTGTTCTGGGCATGTGAGCAGGGCTGTCACTCTTACTGATTTGATCTTTGTATAGGTGAGATGGTGTTTTAAATTTTTGCTGTGAACATGTACACCTTGAATACATACTGCTAAGGCCTGATTTACTCATTGATGTTATGAAAAGGCTGTTAAGAATGCAGATTAATCTTAATATGGTGTCATACTTACTTTTCTCCCTCTGAGAGTCACTTCCAGGGGGCAATGAAGCATTTACCATCCTAACTCTGGCTGCATCAATCTTTCTGTATAACTTCTCTCGATGCCTTTCTTTGGATGTGACTTCCTCTCTGCTCACTCCCTTTGTGAGTGTGGGTTGTGTTTTTTTTTTCTCTTTAAGTCCATGGGAAATATAAATAGTTGGAAAAGAAAGCATCCAAGGCTCACCTTTCATGCCAATTCCAGATTGTCACAGCTTCCCCCCATCAAAGCAGCTTAGTTAATTATCTAGCAAGATCTGGGTTTAAGTTTTTGTGCTCTGGGGAAATGTAAAATTGAATCAGTAATTCTTTAACTATAGATCTCAACCTCCAGCTAGTAAAATTGCTCTGGTGAACATTATATATATATATATATATATATATATATGTGTGTGTGTGTGTGTGTGTGTGTGTGTGTGTGTGTATGTGTGTGTGTATGTATAGATATATGTATATATATGTATATATGTATAATCACATTTATGATATCTGTTTCACTCACTTATTCTTCTCCCTACCCATTGTCTTTTTTCTGCTTCATATAGGTGATCAAAAACACATCAGTAATACAATGGCTGCCAAATTTTATCTTTAAAAAGTTGAAATAGAAAAAAAAAACACTGAAAAGAAATTACAGTGAGTTTAGGGAACTCCCAAGAAGGAAGAGATAGGGAAAGGGAGAAAGGGAGTGGGGGTGGGGGGAAGCAGGGAGAGGCTGATGTATCTACACCCTTGGGTCTGCTTCTCTTGGTGATTTCAATAAAAGAGGTCCTCTTAAGTGTACTTTTGTGGCCCCAGGGACAGGACCAGGAAAACTACTCTGAGTACACTTTCTGCTTATGCCACCAGGTGGTGCTCAAAGCTTGTTTTACCAGCCCAGGTCTCCAAACCGTCTTCGTGTGTGCCTCTTTTGGATCTTCTGTTCAAGGGTTCTTAGATCAAGAGTTCTTAACCTGAGGTTTATGGATAGATGTCAGGGGATCCATGAACAAGAATGGGAAAAAAGTTACATGGAATATTAGGCATTCAGTTTTCTACATGTGGTCCTAAAACTATTAGTCATAAAACCTTAAGATAAATTTTCTCTTCATTCTTGTTTGATTGACAGGAAAGTGAGAATGCATGTTCACAATACCAATGAAATAACAAGGATTTACAATGTAATTGGAACCATCAGAGGATCTGTGGAACCAGGTGTGTTACTAACATTTCCTTCAGATTCAATTTTTTCAGAGGTTTAAAGAACCAGGCAGGGTACCTTGTAATATATTATTAGTAGTACAAAAAACTGCTAAATAGTAAAATGTGCACAACTGAGATAATGCTTCCTTTCTGCATTTTATTTTTCTAAGATGATTAGTAACTTAAATAATTAGATGGCTTTTAGTGTTTGCTTTTGTATTCAGAATTATCACTCATTTAAATATATGTGTTTTCAGACAGGTATGTTATTCTTGGAGGTCATCGGGACTCTTGGGTATTTGGTGCTATTGACCCAACCACTGGGGCAGCTGTTCTGCAAGAAGTTGTCCGGAGTTTTGGAAAAATGATGAGTGGAGGTAAACAAATGAAGTTGTGGCGGGGGGGTAGTAATTATAAGAATGACATATTTCATTTTCTTTTATTTTTAGACATGATGCACTGGAAAAGTGCTGCATTTGTAGGTGGAGGACTTGGGTTCAAATCCCAGTTCTGCCTCTCACTCCCTATGAGAAGTTGGACAAGTCACTTAACTTGTCTGGGTCTCAGTTTCCTCAACAGTAAAATGAGGAGGTTGGACTCAGTGACCTCTAAGGATCTTTCCAGCTCAAAGCCTTTGATTCTGTGATGCTAAGTTTAATTGTAAATTAACTCTGTAATTTCAGGCTGGAGACCAAAAAGAACTATTATTTTTGCTAGCTGGGACGCAGAAGAATTTGGACTCTTGGGTTCCACAGAATGGGCTGAGGTAAATAAGGAAGAGACCACTCTTGTCATTTCTTTGGCAGCAATGAACAAATGTATGTATACCTAAAGAAACTTAGAAATAGCAACTATTGCCTAATAAGGTTTTTAATTTTGAGAGTTGCTGAAGAAATTATTTTCTGTACTCATATCTGTTTATCTGACAAACTAAGACAGCCTCTGACTAAAGTATTATGTAAAAAAGGAATTTATTGTTCAAATAATTTAGATTCTATCTGAACTTATGAAAAATGAGATAAATCATTAACTTCAGAAGTAAGAAAAATCTATCAAGACTAGCAGGGCTACTTTGGATAAGTTAGTTTATTGGTATTCATTCTATATCCTGAGTTACAATTAGAGTTCTAAGAAAAATATGTCATGGTTTCTTTGATTATTTTTTGACTGTAATATTAGACTAAAGGTTCGTGGTAGCATTCCAACTCTACCTGCTTTCTAGTTTTAAAAATAGATTTATACATGTATGTCTAAACTCTAAAACTGAATCGAATTTTCCCTTTGACTTATACTATAATATGAAGAGAAATGCTTTGTTCTCACTTGTCTTTGTTCTTTCATTGGTGGTGTCAGATAAATGCTTTAGCTGTAAGTTCCTTTGTCCTTAGATTCTACTACAGTTAGTAATTTGTGAATACCAAAAATCACTAAATTATCTTGATTCTTAAAGGGATCCTTTTGCAAAGTGAAGGAAACTTTTATGGTACTGTTGATTGTCCCCTATTTGGTATATATTTTCAAATTCTAGATATCCATAAAATGAATTTTTTTTAAATCAGGATGTACCTGTGTTGCCATAAAGCTTTTTTTCTTTCTTTTTTTAAAAGCAAAACTTCAATTGGCACCATTATATCCCCATTTAAAGTTATGATAACAATAATACCAGAAACAAATTTGTCAGGCTCTGCCAATAGATATAGAAACATATTTGTGTTTAGACCATACTACTTAATTCCTCCATTACCTTGAATAAGTCACAACCTTTCCTCTTCAGTAAAATGAGGAGGCTGGATTAAAGATTCAGCTCTAAATCTCACTTTATTTAATGGAATGTTAATCATAATTGCTGATGGAGATCTTGGCTTCTTCTTGACCTTTGGAGTACTGAACTTTAAAAAAAAATATGTAAACAAGAAAAGGCAAAAAAAAAAACCCACAATTATCAGCTTTATTGCATTTAATTCAGTCCCTTAGGGGAAAAATATTTTTCTCTTTTATGGTATAATTCATACCCATTTCTTGATTTCAAAAACAGAGTAGCTATTTTTTGAATAGTTATAACAAATCATTTTTATAGCTACTTTTATTCTTGGCAGTTGAGAAAATCAGATGATGTAGTCATTAGCTAAACAGTAGATTTCATTTGGATTTTGGGGAAAATACTAAATGATGCTGTCAAATAAGTTGCCAAATTCCACATGTCCTTAAAAGGTTTTAGCAACAATTCTTTAAGAGACCATGAGGTGGAGATATTATTCTGTGTATCTCTCCATCTTTGTCTCTTTTTTCCTCAGCAAAGATTTCTTTATCATTTCTTCCATGTGTATTATTCTTTATCTTTCCCTGTCTCTTTTTAAATTAAATTTTCTTTAACTGTATCATTTTATTCCATTTTCATTTTTCCTATCTTTCTTGCTCTTTCTTTCTCACCTTTACTGTACTATAATCTTGAATTTAAGTTTAGTATTAGCTGTAGCCATTGTAGTCAGTGCCAGCAAGGCACAGTCTATAGAAAACTGGCCTTAAAGCTAGAAAGGCTTGGATTCAAGTTCTTCTTCTGCTCCATACTGACTATATGACACTGGGCACCATACTTAACCTTTTGGTAGTACTCTAATCAACTCTCTAAGATTATAAATTACAGCTATGTAGCCAACTTGGACTGGTAGAGGGAGTTTCATCTCTTGGAAATTTCCCTATTCCTACCCTATTCATTGAATATAGCTAAACCTGGAATGAGTTGTGGATTTCAGAAATGTTAAGGGCAACAAAGGGAACTTTATAAAATAGTGTTTGAAGTAAGAAGTGAGAGCAAGAAATAGAAGAGTCCAGCAGTGGTAAATAGTATGTTCAGAAATAACAGAGAACTTTGCCAAGCCTATTTTATTTTTCTCTTTTCTTATGAATGAGATTACTTTTCAGACTGAAAAGTGTACAGCAAAATAGAATGGGGACTGGAACCTAGGATAGGAAAGGATATAGTAAAGGAGCACTTAGTAGCTGTAATTGAAACCATTTTGGGGGGAGGGGGAAGCAAATTAATTTTAGCTGAGGTCCTAAAAATAAAAATGTAAATGTGATTGCTAAAATGTTGATATAATTTTAAAAAAATTTTCAGTTGAAAAAATTACAGAAGAACAGGAATGGACAAATGTTATTTAGAATTACAACATGCTAAAAACTAAGTATTACAAAAACTTCAAACCAGTGATCTTAGCATAAATTCTTGGAAAGGGGGAAGAGATTATTGAAGGGATTATTACATGGATGCTTTGTATGCACTTAGGAAAATAATAATCCTTAGAACCCATTATGAATTCGCTAAGAATAGGTTATACTTGACTAACTTAATTTTTTTCCTGATAATAGAAATGCTACATAGAGATCATGGGAGCAATGCTTATACTGTGTGCTGGATTTTAGTAAGGGAATTAATAAGATCTTTCATATTGTTATGGACAAAATGAAGTCATATGGGCTGCGTAGTATTGCAGTTATATCAATAGTGAGCTAATGGGTTGAATTCAACTTAGATCATTGGTTCCAAGCTTCAGATGTCTGTTCTTGGTGCTGTTTTAAGATTTTTTTGTCATTTTTAATTTATTATTTTAAAAATTATTTAGATGAAGATATAAAAATTGCTATGCTTGCCAAATATGTTGATGGCACAAAGTCAGCAGGGAGAGCTGTTGTTTAGTTGTTCAGTTATATCTGACTCTTCATGACCCTGTCCATAGAGTTTTCTTGGCTAGGATATCGGAGTGGTTTGCATTTCCTTCTTCAGTAGATTGAAGCAAACAAAGTTAAGTGACTTGACCAGAGTCACACAACTAGCAAATGTCCAAGGCCAGATTTGAACTCAGGTCTTCCTGACTCCAGGCCTAGAGCCCTATCCACTGAGTCATTTAATTGCTATACTATCTATAATTGAAATTATAGAATCAAGATTTATCAATATTTTAGTAGGCTGAAATGACATGCTAAAGGTAACAAAATGAAGTTTAAAAGTGATGAATGTATTTATTGAATAAGAAAGACCTACATTTAGATTTAAGAAATCAATGGCATAAGCATAGGATGGTGAATGAGTGACAAGGCCACAGTTCTTGTGAGAACAACTTAGACTTAAGAGTTTAGTTGACTTCCAGTCCAAAATGCCTTAAAAAAAACCCTCACCAAATCATAGGGGACAATAATAATAAAAGTATTGAGTTTAAGGGAGGGTAATTGTCTTATTGTGCAATTCTGTGATCAGAACATATATGGAGTCTTGTGTTCACTTCTGAGCATCATATTTAAGAGGGACAAATCCAAACATATGATAAATGGACGTATCCAAAAGAAGACTACTAGGATATTGAAGCCATGCTAAATGAGCCACACTTGAAGGGGTGGAGAAATTGCAAATAATTAATCTGGAGAAGAGACACAGGATAATATGATTGCTGTTCTCAAATATTTCAGACCATTATGTGGAAGAGTGATTCTAGTTCATTTGTGTAGTTTCAATGGTCAAATCGAGGAATAGAAGTTATTGGGAGGCAGATTTTGATTAGCCTCAGTATAAGAAATGAAATGCCTCTAAGAGTTATAGTCACTAAAGGTGGCCCTCAGTTGATCTTTTTTCCTGGATGTAAATGACCCTTAACAATTCAGTTCACTTAAATTCAATTCGAGAAACAGAAAACACCTTCAGTGCACTATACTAGGCACTATGGAGAAGATGAAAAATAACACAATCCCTGCCTCTGAGGAGCTGACAGTCTAGTTGGAAGATAGGTATGTGTATATTTATCATTTTACAATTAATAATGGGGTTGATACACATAAGAGGAATCAGAGAGAACATAAAAAATAAAAATATTCATATATAAATCATTATACAGTTTTTAATTGGGTTGGTGCACATAGGAGAGACTAGAAAGAATGAAATATAGAATAATGAAAATATTCATTCTTAGAGTCTTTTTTTTTAGTTTCTGTATCATTTCTACTATGTTCTAAATACTATGATTAATACATAAAAACACGATCTAGCATTTTCCTTCTCAATTAACATTATGGGTATCACATTGATAATTATCACCTTGGCATTGTGAGAAACACCTTTTTTATCCCCATACTTCGCCATGTTTTCCCTCTACTAGCTCCCCCTTACCAATTTTGAAGAATAATAAATATTTTTTGCTGTAGTGGAGATGGGCTTATGTGATTGTATCAGGAACTATTCAGGAGGATAAGTAAGAACAA
The DNA here is from genome assembly GCF_011100635.1 of Trichosurus vulpecula. Classification (NCBI taxonomy): domain Eukaryota; kingdom Metazoa; phylum Chordata; class Mammalia; order Diprotodontia; family Phalangeridae; genus Trichosurus; species Trichosurus vulpecula. The sequence continues at coordinate 161,699,522 of NC_050574.1, read as the reverse complement.
TTGATAAGACCCTGTTTGCTGAAAGATAGGAATAGAAACTGGTCCTGTGACTTCTCAGTTATGTAGGCAACTAGCAAGTGAGGAAACTTCCTCCCCATGCAGATTTCAGAACCTTTTCTGCAACTTAGAATCTTAAAGAGTTACCTAGAACACGTAGAAGTCTTGATTTGCCTAGGCCATACTGATAGTGTGTAGTAGAGGAAGAGATTCAACCCTGGCAGGTCTTCCTTACTTGGAAGTCAGCTCCCTGTCCATTACATAAGCCTGACTTTCTTTGTTAAAAGTGTACCTAAATATGTCTATTTACTAAAAAAAAAACCATAGCTACAACTGTACTAGGTAGATTTTATTCAATCAGAATCCTTGGGGGGATAGGGAACTTTGGAAATTGTTATTTAATTTTTAAGGGTATTAACTGACTATTCTTCTGAAGTAACAATTATTTTGTCTACATTTTCTTATATGGTAATGACTAAGAATAAAATAACAACTTTACCTCAACTATAGGAGAATGCAAAAATACTTCAAGAGAGAAGCATTGCTTATATAAATTCAGACTCATCCATAGAAGGTAAAATTTATTTCAAATAAGTAATTTCATCTTTTAGGTTCTGAAGTACTTACTAGTGCACCATTTAACTCTTCTTGTGAGCTATTTGCTATTGCTACCTTTGTTTCCCATTTTATTAGTTAAATGATGTACATAAGCAATCCATTCCACCAGTACCTTTGGTAAACTTAATATTCACTGGTCTTGCCTGGTTTACTAAGTAAGTAAATTGTCCAACTGTATTTCTGTCAGTGCAGATACTATAACAATTTGCCTCCATTTTTTAGTCTTAGTGGGAAACATTGCACGTATTGATATTAAAGCACAAGTAAATATGTCACAAAGATTCTCTTAAATTGTACATAGGTCAGTTTAAACCTTTGTGGTGGTTGTTTTCTTCCTCCCAAATAAGGGTACTAGATGAGGTTATCTTTCATATACCTCAAAGCTCTAAAATAATGAGTCTAAGGACAAGTCAGACTAACTTTGGTCTTCAGGTTGTGGTGGTTGTCAAAATATACAGGATTTCCCGAAAGTTTTAGTACAGATTACAATGTCAGATGCTTAAAACTACATTAAGACTTGGAACACCCAGTATAATTACCCCCTTTACTCTGAATATTTAAGAAAGTATCTGGGATTCTTTGGGGTCCTTTTTAATGCTTCAGACCTTGGCCTCTGTCTTCTACTTATGAACAACCCATTTATAGAAAAACTGCCTTCAGCCCTCCTCCAGCCTTTTAGACATTGCTGCCCAAGCCCCTGTAGTATTCCTTCTTTCCAGTATATCCCCCACAGGAACCTCCAGTGCTGAAGGCTTTATAATTCCAGATTCCCCCTGAAAAGTGCTAGAATAAGAATGTTTTCTCTTTGCTCCTGGTCCCAATTTGCATTACTAGAGCTTTCCCTCTGGCTGTCCAGCTGTGTTCTTATTTCCCTTTCCTGAGGAAAGAAGAATTAATTTCTAAAACTATTGAAATATGCTCATAATTAAAACATTGGGAAATAAAGTTAGAGTTGTTAATAATTCACATTTAACTTGGTCATATCTTTGTTTCTTTTCTCAGGCAATTATACCCTTAGAGTGGACTGCACACCCCTTCTCTACAAATTGGTCTATAATCTGACAAAAGAGGTACATAAATGAATCTGTCACAAAATAACAGATAAATTAAATTCATCAAGCTAGCACCTACTATGGTCAAGGCTTTTTGCTAGGAACTGGGGATTAAAAAAATGTCTCTTCCATCAAAGAGATTATTATTAAGTCACTATATAATAGGGAATACACATTTTATTTAGGATTCTTGTATTTGAATGAATTATTAAAATCATGACAGTTTGAAATACAGAAACTATACGAATAGGCATTTGATGTATCTAGCCGCAATTAGAATGAATCAGCGTGAAATGAGGTAAGCATTTCTCTGCTTTCACACTTCAACTTTGGTACTTCCCTCCAGTCAACAAAATATTAAGAAATTGTGTTTTATATGTCCATGTCACAAATTATGAGTGATAGCCCTAGTCTTTCTCTAGGCAATGCTAATACATACAATCATATTGTGTATTCAGCCTACCAGTTGTCATGTAGAGAAAAAGCAGAGTAAGAGGCACATTAGACACTAAACTTAGTGTCAGGATATCAGGGTTTGAGTCTTGACTCTGATTCTTATCACCTCTATAAGCTTGGGGGAAAACAGTAATTTAATCTCACTGAACTTGTTTTTTTATCTATAAAATAGGCCGGACAGTACTTGTTTTACCTCCCTCACTGGTAGGAAATTGCCTTATAAACTTTAAGGCTCTATACAAGTGAGAATTGTTATTATAATAGAGAAGACTTGAATTCCATTCCTGGCTTTAAGTTAAGTGGCTTTGGACAAGATCACTTGACCTCTTTGGGTCTCAGTTTCTCAATCTTTAAAATGGCCAGAATTGCTTGCCCTGCCTAAGATCATGGAGATGAAAGTGTTTTGAAAACAGTAAAGGACTGTTAGGTAATCTACTTCATTTAACATCTCCATGGGTCATTTATTAGTCATCAGGTCTACGAAGACTTGGGTAGCTAGGTGGTACAGTGGATAGAGTGCTGGACCTAGAGTCAAGAGGACCTAAGTTCAAAATCTGGCCTCAGACACTTACTAGCTATGTGACCCTGGGCAAGTCACTTAACCTTGTTTGTCCAAGTTTCCTCATCTGTAAAATATGCTGGAGAAAGAAATGACAAAACTTCAGTCTCTCTGTCAAGAAAATCCCGAAAGAGGTCATGAAGAGTCAGGTATGACTCAAATGGCTGAACAGTGACAACAAAATATGAAGACTTGCTATAGTACTTTAAGAATCTGTGATTTTTGTCAGCGTATAGGTACTCTCTCAACATATTGTAGCCCTTCTAAGACTTAAGAGAGTTTTCATCAAAAAAAAACTTGTTGGTTTTCTTTTTAATCGCATTCATTTCTTGATATATATCCTTCACTTCTTCCCTACCCAGAGAGCCATCCCTTAAGACAAAAGATAGAAAAAAGAAGAAAAAAATTCAACACATCCTTCAAGTATGCTAATATATGTAGTGTTCCACACTCATAGGTCTCCTACATCTGCAAATTCTTCGGGTTCAAACTTGGTCATTATAAATACATAACATTCACTTTTGATTTTGTTATTTTTTCTATTTATGTTGTTATAGTCATCTCATACGTATCCATATATATTTAGTTATATACATGTATTTATGTGTCAACAGTATCACAAATTGAAGAGATGCCAATGAGAAGTAAATGAATGAGAACTGAGAAAAGCTCATCTGATTTTGCATTTAAGAAATTATTAGTGAGAAGTCAATTCTCAGTGCCCTAGCGAATTCTTAAGGCTCTGTGATGTAGAATAGCTCCTGAGCTGCATTCATAGAGCAAGTTTCCTCACTGGGAGTTCCCTAGGCCAATGAAATCCTATGCCAGTGAAATCCTGTCAATGAAATCATATCACAAACAAAACTCTTGAAAATTTAAATGAGAAACTGTTACAAAATGAAGAAAGCAGAACTATGACACCATATATAGATATTGTTCATATCTTTCTGTAGCTGACATAGAGTGATGGCCACTGTATTTTGTTAATGTTTTGTGAGGGGGTTTTTTTGGTTTGGATAATCATTTTCATCATCATCTTTATGTTAAATTTTCCCATTTCCTTTGATCAATCCTTATATGGTACGAACTCAAGGTCCTTCATAATCCTGGTCTGCATTCCTCAATGTTCTCAAACTTATCAATATCCTTCTAGAATGTAATGTGCTTAACTGAACATAATATTACAGTTAGAGTCTGACCAGGGCAAAGTACAGTGGAACTATTGCGTCTTTATTTCTGGAGGATATGCCTCTCAGTACAGCCCAAGGTCACATTAGAAATATTTTTGTTTGTTTGACTGGAATATCACACTATCAACTCATTTTGAACTTCCCATCCACTAAAATTCAGAACATTTTTTTAGACAAACCCATCATGCAATTACACCTTCTCATCTTATACTTGTGATTATCAATTTTTAACACAGGCCTAAGACTTCTCATTTATTGCTTTTCAATTTTATTTTTGTAATTTAGGTAACTGTTTTAGCCAGTCAAGAGTTTCATGTATCCAGATCTTCATGGATCCTAACTCTTTATACTAACTGCAGATTGGGCAAGCATTCCATCTATTTATCATTTCTGTGCAAATCTATGTATCTAGACTTTGTCTTACTTTAGTTTCAAGGTCACATCACTTCTTGTTATACAGTTCCAAATAGATGTCCTATCAGCATCCTAAATTCAACATAGCCAAATCTTCCTCCCCTCATCCCAAACTTTTCATCCCTATAAATACTAATCTGTGTGTGTGTGTGTGTGTGTGTGTGTGTGTGTGTGTGTGTGAACACCAGTATCCTTCTTGGCACCTAGATTTTCAGCCTGTGTTGTCTTTGACTCCTGCTTCTCCCTCATCCCATCTCCATATTCAATCATTTGCCACATTTGGTCAGTTCTATAATATCTCTTCCACTGATTCCCTTCTCTTTGTTCACATGGCTACTATCCCAATTGACACCTTTGCCCCTCTCCTGGACTAATGTAATTGCTATTTATTTGCTCTCCCTGCTTCTATTGTCTTCTCTTTTTAATCCTTTCTCAGCGCAGCTGCCCACATTGTCTTCCTAAATCTTAAGACCATGTTAGCTTCCCTCCTCATAAGTCTTCTATGATTTCCTATTGTCTCTAGTATAAAATGCTAACTCCTCAAGCTGGCATTTAAAGACATCAACATATGGCTTTAGTGTAACTTTTCAGATGTTTCACAGTACTCTTTCTCATGTACTCCATCTTCCAGCCAAACTGAACTACTAAAAGTTCCCTGAACTCCACATGCCATCTCCTCTCTCTATAGCTTTACAAAAATTGTCCATCATGCTTGGAATATGCTTCCTCTTTATTATTGCCTTTCAGAGTGCTTATCCTTGTTCAACAATCAGGTTATCATGAGTCATTGGTTAGTTTTTCTGAGCTGCTTTTTTTCTTCTCTTTTTTTATTTTTCATTACAAGGAATGACTCACTAGGTAGGAGAGGGTTATTTTCAAAATGAATGCGATTTTAAAACAAAAGATTTCAATGAAGTAAAATAAAACATTGAAAAAGAATTCAGGAAAGACTTTAAATTCACAGGCTTAAAAGGAAACCAGTAAGGTTATAAATGATTCAGAAAACGTCACAGAAGAATCACACAAAGTATATAGGATTATGCCTGTTTATTATGGCAGGTTTAAGAGATGAAAGGGAAAAAAATCCCTTAGCCCTAACCCTAACCCTTATGAGCTTGAAATTAGTTGAAAAACCATACAATTTTTACAAAATTCCCTCCCTTTTTTTTTAAACAGGAGAGTAAAATAGTTGCTCAATCCCAAACTTCTGTGATGTAAAGAATATGAAGAGGGATAGAAACTCAGTAGGGTTAACAATATAAAATGTAACAGTGAAGAAACAAGACAGTGTACATTTACTGGTAGCACATTTGTTGAAATAAGGTGTTGTCGTTGATTAGTCATGTTTGACTCTTTGGGACCCCATTTGGGGTTTTCTTGGCAAGCATACTAGAGTGATTTGCCGTTTTCTTCTCTAGCTCATTTTACAGATGAGGAAACTGAAACGTAAACAGTGGTTAAGTGACTTGCTCAGAATCACACAGCTAGTAGGAGTCTGAGCCGGAATTTGAACTCAGGTCCTCCTGACTCCAGGGCCAGCACTCTATATACTGCATCACCTAGAGAGAAGATCTGAAAATACTATAATGCCTGATTTCAGATTTACAATGTGTTAGTAGGTACTATCTAGATATTGTTTGTGTGTCAAATTTTAATTAGTGAAAAATATATTTTGATTTTTAAGTGTTTTATTTTTTCCAATTACCTGTAAAAAACAAACTTTAACATTCATTTAAAAAATTTTTGAGTTCCAAATTTTCTCCCTCCCTCCTTTACCTGCCCCCTCTCTAAGACAGTAAACAATTTGATATAGGTTATATATGTGCAATCATGTAAAATATATTTCCATATTATTCACATTCTGAAAGAAGAAACAGACTGAAAGAAAAAAAACACCCAAAAAATGAAGTGAAAATGACATGCTTCAATCTGCATTCAAACTCCATCAATTCTTTCTCTGAACGTGAATAGCTTTTTTCATCATGAGTCCTTTGGGAATTGCCTTGGATTGTCATATTGCTTAGAATAGCTAAGTCATTCATAGTTGATCATTGTACAATGTTCCCATTAAGTTCTTATGGTTCTGCTCACTTCCCTTTGCATCAGTTTCTGTGAGTATTTCCAGGTTTTTCTGAAATCCACTTGCTCATCATTTTTTACAGCATAATAATATACCATTATATTCATATGCCGCACCTTGTTCAGCCATTCTCCAATTGATGCGCATCCTCTCAATTTTTAATTCTTTTCCACCATAAAAAAAGAAATGTCGTAAATATTTTTTGGACAAGTAGGTTTTTTCCCTCTTTTTGGAATACAAATCTATTAGGGGTATTGCTAGATCAAAGAGTATGTAGTTTGATTGCCCTTTGGGCATAGTTCCAAATTGTTCTCCAGAATGGTTGGATTAGTTGACAACTCCCCCAACAGTGCATTAGTGTCCCAGTTTTCCCCACATCCCCTCCAACATCTATCACTTTCCTTTTCTGTCATATTAGCTAATCTGATAGGTATGAGATGCAACCTCAGAGCTGTTTTAATTTGCATTTCTCTAGTCATTAGTCATTTAAGAGCATTTTTATGTGATTGTAGAGAGCTTTGATTTTTTTGTCTGATAACTGCCTGTTCATATCCTTTGACGGTTTATCAACTGGGAAATGACTTGTATTCTTACAAATTTAACTCAGTTCTCTATTTGAGAAATGAAGCCTTTATCAGAAATATTTCCTGTAAAAAAGTTTTCCCCAGCTTTCTGCTTTCCTTCTAATTTTGACTACAAAAGCCTTTCTAATTTAATATAATCAAAATAATCCATTTTACATCTCATAATGCTGTCTCTCAGTCATAAATTCTTCCCTTCTCCATAGATCTGACAGGTAAACTCTTTGTTCTCCTAATTTGCTTATTAAATCATCTTTTATCATACACCCATTTTGACCTTTTCTTGGTGTATGGTATAAAATATTGGTCTATACCTAGTTTCTGCCATACTGTTTTCCAATTTTCCCAGCAATTTTTGTCAAATAGTGAGTTCTTATCCCAAAAGCTTGGATCTTTGTGTTTATCTAAGTCTAGATTACTATGTCATTTACTATTGTATCTGGTGTACCTAATCTATTCCACTGATTCACCACTGTGTTTCTTAGCCAATACCAGATAGTTTGGATGATTACCACTTTGTAATATAGAAGCCACCTTCCTTCACATTGGTTTCATTAATCCTCTTGATATTCTTGACCTTTTGTTCTTCCAGATGAATTTTGTTATTTTTTCTAGCTCTATAAAATAATTTTTTTGGTAATTTGATTGGTATAGCACTGAATTAGAAAATTTAAGTAGGATTGTCCTTTTTATTGTATTGGCTTATTCTATCATGAGCAATTGATATTTTTCCAGTTGTTTAGATCTAACTTTATTTGTGTAAAAAGTGTTTTTTTGTAATTGTGTTCATATAGTTCCTGGGTTTGTTTTAGCAGGTAGACTTCCAAGTATTTTATATTGTCTGTAGTTATTTTAACTGGAATTTCTCTTTCTATCTCTTGCTGCCGTGCTTTGATGAAAAATATATTTTTAAAGAGAAGTTCATTAGAATTGCCTTTGATATTTGACCATATTATATTGTTTTATGGAAATTATTATGTTATGTCTGTATTCTTCCTCTTAGATTTCTTTTAATGAGGTAAACTTTATTCTACCTCTACTTCAGATTTCTTATTGCAGGAAAGAGTCTAAGTAGAATGATATTCTTTTATTCTTTTTTTTGTTTGTTTTGTTTTGGAGTTTTGTTGTTGTAGCACTTATGCTGTGTGAGATTTTCCTTTGGGATGAATCACACAAAGTGTATAGGATTATGCCTGTTTATTATGGCAGGTTTAAGAGCAGAGGCAGAGAGACCTCCCCTGACTATGCACATTTCATTGTTAAGGGTGCAAATTTTCAGAGGGTGAAAGGATGATAAACTCTCGCCATTTGTGATCCATCTGATTGTTCCTAGTTTATTATTATTCCTAGGTTATTCCAAGACAACTAGACTCTTTCAGAGAATTCAACACATTGGTAACTTTTAAAAATTTGGTTTTTATTCTGGGAAGAGGGGATCAGATCAGCAGTCTTGTTCACATCTCATAGGAAGAAGTGGGGACGATTTCTACCCCTTCTGTTCCTTTTCTTCAAGACCTTGTGAGTTCCTATTGTAGGTGATGAGAGTGAAAAGTTGAAGAGCAGTCTTTCCCCTTGAATAAGGACCAATGGGCACACTGGAGAGACTGGTTGGTGGTTGTCCTTTGTTCTCAAAGAGGACCAAAATGATATCACTATGCTAGAGGTCAAGTTACAGTGTGTCTGACTGGCTGATGGGACTAATATAAGCTTGGAATATTCTACCACAGATCAGAGACAAATAGTCTGTGTGAACATTTGGGGTGGTTCCTCTAAATTTGCACATCTAGTGTTTCTTTTGAGCTACTTCAGTTCTGCTTTGCTCATAGAGTACAGTACAGTCTCTGATGAGGGCACACTATGCTGAGCAGTCCTGTGCCAGGGTCTCCCATGTCACACAAGCAATTCCAATGTTCTTAAGAGAGACCTTGAAAGTATCCTTGTATCACTTCTTCTGGAGATCATGTGAACACTTGCCCTCTGAGAGTGCTCCATAAAATAGTTTAACAAGTGTCTGTTTTACTTTCAAACAATATGGCAAGTCCATCGGAGTTGTGCTCTTTGCATTAGAATTTGAATGCTTGGCAGTTTAGTTCAAGAAAGGACCTCAGTGTCTGGTATTTTATCCTGCAGGGTGATCTTCAGGATCTTCCTAAGACAATTCAGATAGAAGCAATTCAGTTTCCTGATTGAAGAGCAGCCAAAGGAAGCTTTAATTTTCCTCCACCTCTTGTCTTTTAGAGTGGCTTATCTCGAAGCTTATATTTCTATTAAGCTGGTAGACAATTTCTTCCTGGTCTCCTCTCTTTCTGGGAGGAGGAAAAAAGCACTTCTGTTGCCCATATTAGGCAGCTCGTTACAAATGATTTGTTCCTCAATTGCTTACCATTATTACTACTTATGAATCTCCTTTTCCTTTATGTAAAACAAATTTGGCAGCCACCAAATCCTTACCTGGTATAATTAATAATGGTAGCCAGTGGAGATCTGGGAAGAAGCTTTGGCCTTTTAAAGTTATAGAAAGCATTATCTCTGATTTTTAGCATATGTTTAGGTGTAGGAATGATGAAGGAAAAGGAGACACTGAACCCATTTGGATTTATAATAAGCAACAGGGATTTATCATAATCACATCCCTATGTAAGTTTTAAGTTTGCCACAAACAAGAGACCATATAAGCAGATAATATATTTATGGGGTGTGTGTGTATGTGTGTGTGTGTGTGTGTGTGTGTATGTGTGTGTGTGTGTGTGTGTGTGTGTGTGTGTGTGTACACCTAACCTAAACAAACTATCCTCAAATGGAATGATAATGGGGAATGGAGCTCTACCTTCTCTGAGAACTGCTCCATTCTAAGTCCCCTTCAACACATGTAGTGCTATTTTTAAAACTCCTGGGGACATCATCCATTACAAGGGACACTGCCAAATGCTCATTTTTTCCCCAAACCATGTGGGGCAGACCCTTATGTATATTAGCTATGAGGGCTTATCTGGAATATGAGGCCCTGGTTCTTGGCTTAGGTGAAGTAGGGTCAGTCCTGATGTGGCCTGGTCTCTTAAGAAGGATGGTCAACTTTTCTCATTGTCTCTAGTTCTTTGTAGCCCCACCCCAAAGTAGAACTCATGGGACAGTCCTTAAATAAACAAAACTTAGATTTAGTTGGTGTCTACAATCTCCCCAAAAGAGGTAACAGGATTACTTCTAGAGAGTTACTTAGTATAAGAAATAGCTCAGGTAAAGGAGAACTATTTTCTCTACTACAAAAGATTTGCTTAAAACACACAAGATTCACAAGTTTTCATTAACAAGGACTTTTTAATTTAATTTTATTTCTTTTTTGTTACATTTTACGTTCTGAACTGTCTGCCTCCTTCCCTCCCCGCCCTGAACTAGAGAAGGCAATCATTTGACACAAATAGATATGTAAAACCATCCTATAGGAACTTCTATTAGTTTTTTCTCTAGAGGTAGATAACATCTTTCTTTATAGGTCCTTTGTAGTTGATTTGAATATTTATAATACTCAGAATTGCTTCCTCGTTCACAGTTATTCTTCAAACAAGGAAGCTATTAATAATTATCCAGATTACGTCTTTGTTCCTAGTTTCTGTTCTCTCTGTTTTTTTTTTTTGACCTTTTTTGGTTTTATTTATTTTTTCTTGGGCAGAGCAAAGTGGAGTGGGGGGATATAGAGCTTCACCTTTCTTTTATTTGTTCATGGTATTAATGGATAATTGTATGCTTTACAACGAAACTTTATTAACTGAGCTGCTGAAACAATTTTGTTTTTTGGTGAAATTTTGTGCTATCAAATACCTTGTACTTGTTGGAGATTTAATTATTTTGAAAGCCACACTGTGGATCCATTGCACAAGCTTCTGGGAGGTACACTCCAAAGAGAATCCTATGGATAGGATTCTGTAGGTTCTGAACATTTTGAGAGCATGGGGTGATTCAGAGACATTTGCAACATGCCTATTTGGAATTTACAACAGCCTTTTGAGATAGGTAAGGGAGCTTTTTTTATATCCATTTTGCACATAAGGAAACAGGCCCAGGGAGATTATGGGACTTGCCAAAGACAGTTTAGAATCTGCTAAGTCTACTATATCAGGCAGTCTTTGCCCCGCTTCATCTTATAAAACATTTGCACTTATTCTTTTAGTTCTTTGCCTTCAGAAACTTTGCCGTGGAGGAAATTTTCTCTCTGACATTCTGAGCACATACTTGATATTTATATGTAGCTAAGAAACAAAATAGGTTGCACTCATGTATTGTGGTCCTAGCAGAAAGAACTTTGGATTTGGAATGAGAGTCTCTAGGTTTGAATCCTGGTTCCTGGTGCTTATTATCTGTCATCTTGGGCATTCATCTTATCTTTCAAGATGATTCTTCAGCTGAGAGGATGGTATTGGATTAGATGAACTCTAAGATCCTTTTCCCTCTAAATTTATGTAATCTTATCATTTCTAATTGGTTCAGTTTAAAAGTTAAGGACTGATATATTAAAGTACTTAAATTGAACATAACAGTTTCCATAAAGATTAGGTATATAGTAGTGAAAAGGAGAGGTAGGAAAAAAAATAATGTAATTAGGGGATCTCCAGTGCCCCTCATTAGCCTAAGTTACAGACATGTTGATTCATTGAAAGTAAAAGTCAGAAGAGATCTTAGAGATTATCTAGTCTTCTTCATTTATAGCCGATAAAACTGAGGCCCAAGAAGGAAAGTGATCTGCCTAAGTCATAGTCAGGACTTGAATCAAGGGCTCTAGACTCTTACTATTATATTACGTTGTTTCACTTAGTTGCGGCACCATTTTTTTTCTGTCATTAATTATGTTTTCTTCCTGCCCCCTTACATCCGGCCCAATATGTAAAAAACTGGTGACAATGTGTTCAGAGTATGATGTCGTAGCAGGGGTACGCCTAGGAGTTAGTAGACTTGCTTCTAGTTCTGCCTTTCACAAAATAATTAGGCCAGTCATTTAATCTCTTTGGGCCTTAGAATCTTTCCCTGCAAATTCAGAGGATTTTGTCAAGTGATCTCTAAAGCCCCTTCCCACTCTAAAGTTCTGTGTTTAAAAGTGAGATTTGGCTAATTTCAAAGAGATATTTGGACTTACATGAATTAAATAGGTAAAGTCAGAACAGAATTAGATTTGTCAATCTGGGCCAGAGTTAAGGCTCTTGATAAAAAAAGAATTAGGTGAGCCATCATTTTGATAAACACTTCCTATGGCCGCAGGTCTAGACAGTTTAGTTTTCTCCCTCCAGCAGAAAAGCAAATGTGTAGGTTTGATTTATTCCAGAATATGTCCCTGAGAAAACTGGATTATTGTGGTTTTTGTCTGATCCTGTGATTTCATCAGTAAAAGAAATTCCCAGCATGGCAACTGTTATCATTCATACAGATTGGCAAACTTCTCTGTAACTTATAGACTGAGAAGGTTCCTGGGATATTGAGAGGTTAAACCTCTTGTGATTGTATTAAACTCAGATAGTTCTGTTTTCATCTAAAAATTAATTACATCTCTCAGAAAATGAATTCCATCTATAGTCAAGAGTAGTGTTTTGATGTGGGCTCTTAGGATATGAGTTTACTGTTGCAAGCTGCTAAATAATCTTCCCTAACATGGATCATAACTAGCCTTCTTAGGATTTCCCTGTATCTTTTTAAGCAAAAGTTACCAAAGTACAAATTTTTCCCAAAGTTTCTAGTTAAAAAAAAAGACAAAATGCCAATTTTTTTTTAATTTTTCAAGTCTTTTTAAAAATGCTTAAAAAAAGACTTCCATCTTTAACAATAATATGGTAAAAACCACTACCTGGGAGATAACTTTTTGCCTACTTGCAAACAGGCACTTATTGACAAATGAACCATAACTTATAATATTAAGTTGGAATTCATACACACATTTACATAAAGGTTTATGGAATCTAATCTATAAAATGCTGCTTCATAATAACTTTTAAAAAATTCAATTTAACATGTATATATGTTTGTATTGCTGTTGTTTAATCATTTTTCAGTCATGTCTGACTGTTCCTGACCCTGTTTGGCGTTTTCTTGGCAAAGATACTGGAGTAGTTTGCCATTTCCTTCTGCAGCTCCTTTTACAGATGAGAAAACTGAGGCACAGGGTTAAGTGACTTGCCTGGGGTCACAGAGCTAGTGTCTAAGGCCAGATTTAAATTCAAAATGAGTCTTCCTGACTCCAGGCCTAGATCTCTATCCACTGTGCCACCTACCTACCCATAAGTATATATCGTGATACATACATTTTATATAGCATTATGATTGATTATACTTTTGCTTCTGATTTTCCAATATGTGTTTTACCTTTCCAGATTGATAGCCCTGATGATGGTTTTGAGAGCAAATCTCTTTATGAAAGCTGGTTAAAAAAGGATCCTTCACCTGAAGATAAAAATATTCCTAGGTAAATTTTTAAATATATGTTTTGCATGTACTAGAAAATAAGCAGTGGATTTCACTTGCTCCTTGACTGTCTAAAAAATATAACTTCCAAGAAACTCTTTTTCTTTTACCTTTCATTGGGATGGGGGTTAGGAAGAGAGAAAATATATATATTTTTTATATTTTGAGGTAAAAGGTGCTACATATGTGAGATGTTGGTTGCACTTTCAGATAAGATCACTAAATTGCTAGTTTTATCTGTTTTACTTTGTTACAAGATACATCTTATCAGGTGGAAGTACTCTGTAAATGTTTATAATTTAATAACAAAATACATTAATAAAACAAACAAAAAAAAACCCCCAGCCCTAATCCTAGTTTTCCCTATCTCCACCCTAGATTCCAGTCTAAACCATTGAGTAGGACAGTGGGTATATGGCAAAACGAATGTCAAATTGCCATTTCTTTTAGGGTGATTTTATTTTCATCACTGATTTGCATCCTGATATGCAATAACAGCATAAAAGCTAGATAATGACTCATTCATTTTGTAACTCAGAAATATTTCATTTTTTCCACTATAGCTATTTCCCTCTATTCATTTTATGTCATTTTTCTTCATTATGTGTTCACTTCTAGGGACCACAGGTAGGACAAAGGGTTGTTAAGCTTGCAAAAACTGTATGAGAAAGTTCAGTTTCATTCCCTCTTCTTTAACTGGATTTTCTAGAAGATTTGAGTAGTGTGACTAAATCTGCCTCCAACTATTTTCTTTTTTAATTAAGTAAAACACAGCTCACCAATATTGGCTTTGTTACTAAAATGAAAATAAGATGCATTTAGTTTTATCAGGACTGAAATTCTCTTAACATTTTATAGGGGAAAATATTTACCCGAAGATTGTGGTTTTCATCTACGCCTGTGATTTCATCAGTAAAAGACACTACTAGCATGACAACTCTTACCATTAATACAGATTGGCAACTTGTCTGCAGCATTTTAGATTGAGAGTTGCCTGAGGTTAAACCTCTCATGATTATGTTAAACTTAAAACAGTTCTATTTTCATCCAAAAATTAATTAAATTCACTGAGAATAGTTTTCTGTCTCCTGTCAGGAATAGAGTTTTGTTAGACTTAGGTTATAAGTTATTGTGGGAAGTTGACTTTATATTGATTTTTTTTCTATGTATAGAATAAATAAACTAGGATCTGGGAGTGATTTTGAAGCTTATTTTCAGAGGCTGGGAATTGCTTCTGGTAGAGCCCGTTATACTAAGAACAGGGTAAGCCATTTTATTATCTGGAGTAAGAATTTTATTCTATGTGTGTGTGTGTGTGTGTGTGTATATATATATATAATGTGAATATTTTAATAGTAAATAATAAAATAAATAATAAATTATATACCTATGCATGTATAATAAACACTTATCTACAATATACATATATGTATGCATGCATGTGTGTATATATATGTGTATATACATATATGTAGATTTGTGTGTGTTGTGTATATGTTGGTCAAGTGAGCAAATGCTGCCACATCTGATGACCTGTACTGAGTGAACAGGTTTCCTGGTTCCACTCTTCTCTAAGTTCCTTTATAGACCATTAAGTGTTATTTCATGCTTTGTGAATTATTACATTTGAAATAAGCTAGTGCCATAATAGTGAGCAAAATAATGCATATATAGTTCATAGAACTGACTATCAGGTTTTGAAGGAATCTCAGAGCTTAACTAATCAAATCCATATCTAAAGAGAAATCTCCTCTGTAATATCCCCAACAAGGAATCAATCATCTGTCCTTTGCTTAAAGACTTCCAGTTTGGAGGAACCCACTACCTCCCAAGGGGGCCCATTTCCCTTTAAACAGCTCTAGTTGTTAGAACAGTTTTCCTTATACATATTAAGTCTAAATTGGCTTCTTTGCAATTTCTACCCATTGATCCTAATTTTGCCATTTGGAAAGAAGTAAAATAAATCTGTTCTCTCTTCTAAGAGCCAGCTCTTTGGATGCTTGAAGATATCTATCATCTCCCCTCTCAGGCTTCTCCAGGCTAAACATTCCTAGCTCCTTTAATTGATCCTGATGGGGATCAGATGAGAGAATGGCAAATTTTTAAGTGCCACGTAGAATCAGTTATTAGTAGTATTATTATATGTCTTGATCTTCAGGCATTTCACCATCCTGATTGACCTTCTTTGGCCACGTTCCACTGACACTCTTCCTGAAATGTAGCACCCAAAAATAAACAATGCTGCAGATGTAGTCTGATCGGGATAGAGAACAGGAGGATTATCTCCTTCGTGCTGGAAGCAGTGTTCCTCTTAATATCTCCCAGGATCATGTTTAGTTTTTCGTTGACTGTTGACTTGATTTGTGCATTAATCCACTAAAAACTCTTAAGTCTTTTCTTAGGGAATCTTCTTTCTAATGTAATAATGTTTTTTTGGCCTTCACTATTTGAGGACCAGTGTGTCACATTTCATTCTTCCCCCCCAAGGGTTTTCCAGGACCCTTAGAGAATTAGGGGTGTCTTTGGTCTCTGCCATTTGTAATTGTATTCCTCAAACTTTAGGGATCCAAACCCCCAGTTCCACTTAATCACTTAACAGTCAGATTTGCTTTTACAAAAAGATATTTGCTTCAAAGGTATAGCCAGAACAAACATACAAACATTTTCTCTTAGCACTTCAGGGGCAAAACCTCAGTTTCTGAAGAGGAAAGGGGTGGGTTGAATGAAAAAATTATCTCTGTTCCTCCGTAGTATTAGTCCCACCAAGTTCTAAATCTGAAGGTATCCTCTCTTTCCCCCTCCCTTTATGTCTTGTTGCCCTGGCTTCTTAAGGCTTCCCTGCTGGGCAAGCAACAATAACCAGGTTGGAAACCTGGGCTTCAGGGCCACATTGACAAGCTTCTGTGTCTAGGGCCTCCATTCCCTGCATGTAGAACTTAAAAGGACAAACAAAGCAAGAACAAAATCCCAGACCCATTTTTCAGGACCACAGGGCCTGAGGGAAAGGTCGCCCTCAGGCCCTTTCTCACTCAGCTTTTACTCCATGGTGCCTCTGCTGTGAGTAAATGTATCCTTCACCCATGGATGTCATTCAAACAAAAGAAACCTGCCTCACAGAGGAAGATTTAAAGACACAGCCAGTTATGACTATACAGCCAATGGAAAAGGTGCTCTCAGACGCTTGATAGTCCAATATGGAATGTCTCTTCATAGAATAAGTCCCTGGCATCTTCCACATGAGTGACTATATTTGAGGTGTTTTGAGCATCTTCCAAACTCCTGTTATACTATAAAATCTATGCCTTCCCAATTTTATACTTTTAAAGCATCTAGCTTATCAATAGCTGAAAATTTCAGACTCATTTTTAAAAGTACAGACCTTTATAGAGAAAGCTTTCTGGTATCACTGCCTCCAACCTGCTTTTCTTCAATAAAATGTTGATTCAAAGAACATACACATTTAGAAGGACTCTCCAGGGCTGAGATTTCCTTTACCTCCCCTCTTATTACTCTGGGACTATGAAGAGAAATGGAATAGGCTTCTCTTTTATTTGTTACAATTCCAATCCTTTAACCTCAATTGATTGGTTGCAAATATGGTCATTTAAACTGTTGAATAGCATATGAGTTATTGGGTATACTAGGCATGTGTATTATATACATGTACATTTAAGCTAAGCAGTGTTCATTAAAGAAAGTTTGGAATACACATTTGGTACATTTAGAAATTTGTAGTAAATTTCAAATAGATTCTCAAATTAAAATTAAGGAAGGCAGTCTAATATAAACACATCAAGAAGAGTCCTGGGTTCAAATCATAGCACTTGGACAAGTCACCTACCTTCTCTGAGCTTTGGTTTCCTCAACCATAAAATGAGGATAATCACATTTGGTGGCTTGTGGTTGAGAATAGCATTCTGAAAATCTTAATTATTTTATATGTTAATTCTATTAAATTGCAACTTATTTTATGAAACAAGTTATCAAAATATGTGAGAAGTATTTTAAATTTTGAGTAAGCAGAATTTTTGTGACTCATAAAGTTTGTAAAATAAGGACCAAGGCGTTTTCAAATTATTGGACATTTAGTTTGTGGAGTTTTAGACCATTAAGATTTCATAGAATCGATCATCATATATTTATTAAGTAACTGTTAGATCTAAGAACTAAAAATATAAATACAAAGGATGAAATCATTTTTACTTACAAAGATGTTACATTCTAGTGAGAGAGAGAAGTGAATTTATAAGTATATGCAGTATAAATATGAAGAGAATAAATACAAACATATACAAGGATATAAAAAATATATGGAATCACAGAATATCAGAGTTGGCAGGGAACCCTCAAGTAACCATTTACTTCAAGCAAGAAATCCCCTCAGATGTTTTCCAGTGTTTTCTTAAATTTATCTAGAGGGAAGAAACTCATCACCAACACATTATGCACTCCACTTTTGGACCAACTGTTGGGAAGTTTTTTGTTTGTTTTTGTTTTGTTTACCTCAATTATTTAATGCTGTTGCTTCATTGTGGAGAAGGATATAGTGACATATGGATATAATTTTTTTCACAAGTGCTTAATTTTGTTTTCACTTAAAGTATTTAACATATGTCTATGCTTTTTTTTTTACCCCCACCCTAGAAAACAGACAAGTTCAGTAGCTATCCAGTTTACCACACTATTTATGAGACTTTTGAGCTGGTCGACCAGTTTTATGACCCTACCTTTAAGAAACAACTTGCTGTAGCCCAGTTACGAGGAGGACTAGTATATGAACTTGCAGATTCCAGAATCATTCCTTTCAATATTCAAGACTATGCAAAAGCTTTAGGAAACTATGCTACCAGTATCTATAATTTATCCAAGAAACATGACCAACAATTGAAAGACCATAGAGTGTCATTTGGTAAGTAGTAGTTGACATTTATTGTGGGTCATACTATTAAGAAATTACCTCCTTTGATAACAATTTGATAATTACTTCCAACAATCATTGTCATTATTCAGTTATTTGTTTTAATATGAAATTGGACTGATTACTAAAAATAAATTTGCCCAAGAAATGCCTATCAAAGAAATTAAATTCCAAACTGAATTCTGCTTATTTCAAGAGGCAGCAATTGAGGGTGCCTGAACAAATATCCATGAGGATTACTAATTAAAATTTGCCTGCTCTTCCAATTTGCTTGCTCTTCTAAAATTTACCTGCTCATAACCTTTGTAGATTTTGCTTGAATCTGGGAGTGTGTTTGTGTGTGTATGTGAGAGACAAAGAGACAGGCAGAAAGAGAGACAGAGAGAGAATGTAATAAGATCTGATATAAATGATGAGATTTCCATAACCAAATTGGTTCATTCCTTGGAACTGATAAACAAACTACATATGTAGCATGTTTCTTCTTGTGTGTGGGAAGTGCTGGAAACATCAGGTAGGTAAATGTCTTTTCTATATCGCTACCCTTGTAAAGAATTAAAACTGAGCTGCATCTATAATATCTGTCACCAGTACTTTCAAGGCTTACCAGTAGAGTTTTTTTAATTTTTTGGAAGGGAGAAGGCAGGGCAATTGGAGTTAAGTGGCTTGTCCAAGGTCACACAGCTAGTAAGTATGTCAAGTGTCTGAGGCCGAATTTGAACTCAGGTCCCCCTGACTCCAGGGCCGGTGCTCTATTTACTGCACCACCTAGCTGCCCCACCAGTAGAGTTCTTAGTCATTGCATAAAGGTTTAAATATAGGATATTAGTAGCTTTGAAAAGCTACAAAACTGATATTACTGGTATTATTTTCCATATTTATTAAGAGTAAAGCTTTGCTAAAGCCATATTTATTTGAGACAAGAAGGATTATTTTATACCTTGAACGTGTTTGTCCATGTTCACTTTTTAAAATACGTGATCATTCTTAATTCTGTTCTACATTACTATTTTTAATTCCATGTAAGATTACTAACTATAGTTTTTGGAAGACTTTGGCTTTTTTTTATAGCAGCCTTGCCATATGGAGAATATGTTTAGATGGTAGAGTGCCCACTTAATGTGCAAAGAGGTATCCAGATAGATGCCTGAATCTTCCACTTTACTGGATACCAGCTGTGCGGAGTGGTAGAAAAGCATTGGATTAGAAGTCAGAAACTTTATTTTGAATCCCAGCACTTCCATTTGCTACTTGTGTGACTTTGAACAAATTCTTTCCCTTTTCTAGGACCTCAGTTTCCTCGCCTGTAAAATGAAGGGATTAGACTAGTTGAGCCCTTAGGGATCCTCTTCAACTCTAGCTGGTACAATATTATGATTTTCCATGGACAGTGACTACTTAAGTTAAGGAATAAGTCATGTTATACTCAGAAGTTGTAAGATGAATAAAAAAATCTGCTTCCTGACTCAGATAAGGTAAAATGATTTAGAAATCACCATCTGAAGGGAAATCCTTATGATTCAGATGTTGGTCTGGGGGTGGGGGTAGAGACACAGGATGAAAAACTTATATAGGTGGCATGTTATGGGTACTTAATGACTTTAAAGAAGGAATGTTTCTATAATGCTTAAAGATGTTTTTGAATTACGTCAGTAATTAAAATGATAACATTTGTAGTTCTTTACATTTTGCAGAGTGCTTTACATTAATAGTCTTATTTCAACTTCACAGTGACCCTGTGGAGTAAGGAATCTGATTATCCACATTTTGCAGATAAGGAAACAGGTTCAGGGATGTTGAACTAAGTTGTCCAAGTTTATACAGCTTATAGGTTTCAAACCTCATTGAGTCTTCAGAAACTGTATGACTTAATGCTCTCCAACAATGAAATTGTTTATTATTATCATTGATTTGGCTGCATATATTCACAAGATTCTTATTAGTCATTCTTACAAATGACTTATTGATGTGCAAAGAAATAAAACAGAAGATGGCAAAGGGGGATGGGACGCATTTTGCCAAATATCCATCCTGATCCCAGTATAATTTTGCCCAAGGATTTTTTATAAAGCAAAATATGTGTTCTACCCCTCTAATGTCAGGTAGATATACACATATATATATTTATGCATATACATATGTGTACATGTGTATATATCATATATGTATATACATACACATAATTTGTGTGTGTATATATCTACATATCACCACAACCATTTTTATTTGTTAGTATCCTGATGCTGTACCTCAGTTAACCAGTAATCAACAAGCTCTTATTTAAGTGCCCGCTAGAGCCAGGCACTTTACTAAGCAGTGGATTTACAAAGACTAAAAAAATGAAACAATTCCTGCTCTCAAGTAGCATAGATTCTATGAGGGGAGATAACATGTAGATGTCTAGGTAGTATGGAGAGCAAATACAAGTTAATGGAAGATAGGGAGGGACAGCATTGGTGGGTGAAGGAGTGGCTTAAGAAATGCTTTGTATAAAAGTGGTTCTTGAGCTGTGTTTTGAAGGAGGGAGTGCATTAAAAGCTTAGGGCATGAATAGTGCAGAACATAGAGAAGAAAAATGAAGTGCCATGTGTGAGGGATGGAAGAAAAAATCAGTTTGTTTAGATTCTAGATATAATAACAGAAATAATGCAATGAAATTGCAAAGATAGTTTGGGATCAGATTGTCAAGGCCTTAAAAAGACAAAAAAAAGAGTTTATATTTTCATCCTAGAGGCAATAGGGAAACCATCACCACTAGAGGAGTGACATGGTCAGATCTGTATTTAAGGAAAATCACTTTGGCAACTGTGTAGAGGATAGCTTGGAATCAAGAGAGATTAAGTCAGGGACACCAACTAGGAGACCATTGAAAAAGTCCAGGAGAAGATGTAATGAGAATTTGGACTAATTTGGTGGCTGTGTTAAAGAGAAAGAATCAGATGTAAGAGATGTTGGGAAGTAAGAAACAGTAGTGTTTGACAGAGGATTCAGTATATAGAGAAAAGAGAATAAACCTGGAAGATTAGAATGATGGTGTCCTCAACAGAGCTTAGGGAAACTTGGTAGAACAGAGTGTTTGGGAACAGATAACGAGTTCTCTTTTTTTGAACACATTAAGTTTGAGATGTGAGGACATCCACTTTCACATTGGCTTTTGGTGTATCACTGGATCTGTGGGATTGGAGCTCAAGAGACAGACTGGGATTGGATATATAGATCTTTGAGTTATTTTAAACCCATGAGAACCACTGAAGTCACCAAGAAAGTGTATAGAGAGAACTAAGCCAATGACAGAACCTTAGGACACTTCTGCCGTTGGGAGAAATTTTATAAATGGTTGTATAGCAAAGAAAACAAAGTGGTTAGATAGATTAGGAAGGAAATCAAGAATGAATGAATGAATGAAAAAGCATTTAATTAATTAACACTGTGCAAAGCACTGGAGATATAAATAGAAAAGTAAGAAAGTTTCTGATTTAAGAAGCTCAAATTCTAATGATACAGAAGGTTTCAGCTGCAAATCTGATGGAAAGGTCCCATGGTCCATAGGGTGCAGAGGTAAAACAGATGATAATATATCATCTCTAAATTCATGTTCACTGATAAAATCATCATTTTCTAATGCTGAGCCACTTAACAGTGTCAAGAACTTTGGGGGCAAACTTTCTTTTCTGGGTCTTCAGTAGCTATATCTGCAGAACTCATGAAGGCAGTTAGTTGTCAGGTCATATCTCTATGAGGGTTGCTTCCCAGGGTGATGGCTCTGAGAGTTGGGCTAGAAGCAGGACCAATGGCTTGGGGTGTCCTGCCACTCCCTCAGCTCTTGAGTTTATCACCAATCGGTGCCAGATGTCATGAGTTAGTAGGGGTGAGGAAAGTGGGACCTTTCTTCAAAGGTATTTCTTCCTTGAATATGGAAAATGATCAGAAAGCAAGACTGATAATTTTGGGAGACAATATTTCCAAGGCTCTTAAGTTTAAGATCCTAGGGTGTCTGTATTGTGGTCTGAGGAGAGGTGGTGGTCGAATTAGTGGTAATAGTTTGACTTGCCTGGCACAAACTGCCTTCCATCTCTCCCTCAGGGTGCCTTGCTAATTTCACCCGGGCTGGTTTGGCTTCCCCATAGATGGCAGTCAGTCACTACTTGGAGTGATGACTAGCCTCTTTTTTCTAGGAGGTGCTTCCTTGGATGGCTGCAGGGATGGGACAGAAGTAAGGCTAAAGGTCCAGGAAGGATAGGCCACCTTCTATTCTCAACAGCTGTCTCTTAGAAGGTGGTAGTGACACTCTGACTTGCCTGGCACAAGCCTCCCGTGTCTGCCTCAGTATACCTTTATACTTCATGCTGGAAATAATATTGCAGGGGAAAGTAATGTCACAAGAACCCAGAGAGGCAAGAATATCCAGGAGAGGGAGGCAAACAGTGTCAAATGTAGCAAAGAGGCCAAGAAGGATGAAGACCAAGAAAAAAAACCCAGCAGATGTAGCAGTTAAGAGATTCTTGGTAATGTTAGAGAGAGAAGATCAGAAGTCACATTGCAAAAAGTTGAGGAGTGAGAGAGGGGAGGGAGTAAATGGAATTAGCAATTATAAACAGCTGCTTCTAGGAGTTTGGCTGAGAAAGAGAGAAGATAAAGATATAAATAGATATAGATAACTGTGTGTAAAAATATATGTATATGTATGTACACATGCATGCATACATATACATATATACATATATATTACTTTGAGAGGATAGTAGGGTCTAGTGAAGGCTTTTGAGAGGGAGGGGGCATGATTGGGAGGACGATCTACTTGAGAAGATAGAAAGGGTCCCTCTCTTGAGAGTTTGGCCTTGGAAAGGAAAAGGGCTACACCTCATCAAGAGATTGGAGGAAGGAGGTAGATGGGGATCAGAGTGTTGAGCTCAAAGGAAGAGGGAACTCATGGTGAAAGATGGTCTCAATTGGACGACCATCAAAAATATAATGAAGACATGCTCTCTTTCCTTGAAAACTTGGAAGTCTGAAGAAAATTCTCCATCTTTTACCACATTGAGGCCAACACCATTAACTTGGATTTTTAGTTTTCCAAGCATGCCAGTTTTGCAACAAATTGCCATTTAGGTGAGGTTCTGATTTGTAATCTTTTCAAACAAGAATGGAGTTTGTTTTATCCTGAATTTTGAGTTCACAGCATTAATCAATTGATAAGCATTTATTAAGCATTTACTACGTGCCAGGTACTGTCCTAGGAGCTTAGAAGCAAACGCTTACCTATACGTAATGAAACTTATATACAAAGTAGTTTGGTAGAGAAGGGGTAGAACACTATTAGCTGAGGTTTTCAAGAAAGGCCTCATGTAGAAAAATTCCCTTGAGCCAAGTTTTGAAAGAAGCTAGGAATTCTAAGAGGTAGGCATGAGGAGGGGGTTCATTCCAGGCATGGGGACCAGCCTTTACCCTGTGAAAGAGCACCCAAAAAAGGAAGTAAAACAATAATTTGTTAGTATACCAGTAGTTAGTATACCAGTTAGTATATCCAGTAGTTTGACTAGAATGAAGGGGTAATAGTGATTAATAAGCCTACGAAGATAGGGGTGAAGGCAGATTATGAAAGGCTTCACTTTCATCTCTATGCAGAGTTTGAGCAATGCTACAATTTAGATAAGCTACGTGGGTGTATGTTCCTGTTACTGCCTTAGCTGTGGTTTTTTCCTACCATTTACAGGCTTTCTAAGATTCTTGGCTGCTATCCTCTCAGAAACAAATTTTAATACTGTTTCCATTTTCATACAACACCTACTCGCTAAAGACATTTGCTAATCACCTCTATGGTTCTGCAGGCACTGTCAACCAAAAAAATGGGGGAAAAAACTGAACTTTTTTTTAGGACCATCTGGAAAGGGGAGGGATAGATAGGCAAATGAGCCTCTGAAATATAAAGAATTTATAAGATTATTGGCTCTTTCTCTGACATTACTCTTCCAAAAACCTGTACTTCTTTTTCCTTTTAAAGATTCCTTATTTTCTGCTGTGAGAAACTTCACAGATGCTGCTGCAGATTTTCATAGAAGACTTGCACACATTGACTTTAATAAGTAAGTTTAAAATGCCAGGGCACCAAACCTCTTTATGAAAGAGGCTCATCTGTGGAAATAACAAAATCTGTCAATGTATACTGATAAAGCATTTAAATGGTGGAACCTGAAGACCCAGGACACAATATGGATGAATGATGAAACTTTAGGATCTTACATGCTAAGAATGATTGGAATTAATTGATAGTTTTTTTGATCCATGTCTATTTGTAGAGTCTCTCACGGTAACATGTGATTTGTGACTTATAACCCTTAGTCTGTGAATTACTGGGTGAACTTTTACATGTCATCTAATAACTTAAATGTCAAAATTAGAATGCAAAATATTTAAATTTGTTGCATAGTGATGATAACTTTCCCGGTAAAGTATTGAGTGGGATATATCATTATTGTGGACAAATGGGGACACCATGTTCACCTCATTTAAGCTTAATTATGTCTTGCCTCTTTTTTTGTAAATTCTTTTGAAATATTTTGGCGGTAAAAGTGATTACATTTTTTCCTTCCCCATAGCCCAATTGCAGTGAGAATTGTGAATGATCAGCTGATGCTGTTGGAAAGAGCTTTCATTGATCCACTTGGTTTACCTGGAAGGCAATTCTATAGGTAAGATGATGGAGATATGAACTTTTAGTGGGCACAAGGTACCATACACAGAAAAGATCTCTTTGAGAATGATGGAATGCAGTTGAGCAGAAAGGTTTCTATATACTTAAGGTGAATGGTTAAGATGGTTAGTGTGTCTCCTATAACGCTGTATGTGTTTGGTATACCTGGTGTATTTTATATTGCTTTGCATAGAGTGGAACTCTGTAAAAGTTCAATTAATTGAAAGAGAAGTATCTTCATTTAGTGATATAAGGGAATAAGTGTTATGTATGTACCTGTAAGTATTAAGTAATAGTAATAAATAGTTAAAATATAGTTCATAATAATAATAATTAACTTTAATAGATCACTGATATGTAAAACTTTATGGTTTACAAAGAACTTTATTAATGACATCTCTGTGAGAGAGACTGTATTATTATTTTTAATAGTATTTTTTTCATCACGTCAAGAAAATTTTTAGCGTTCATTTTTACAAGATTTCGAGTTCCAAATTTTTCTCCCTCCATTCTTCTCTTCTGAAAATGGTGGACAGTTTGGTATAGCTTATACATGTGCTATCATGTAAAGAATATTTCTATATTAGTCACTATTGTGAAAGAGAAACAGATCAGAAGAAAAAACACAGGAAAGAATAAAGTAAATGGAAAAAATGCTTCAATCTGCATTCAAAGTCCATCAGTTCTTTACCTGGATACGGGATAGCATTTTCCTTTGTGAGTCCTTTGTACTTGTCTTGGATCATTATGTTGCTGAGAAGAGCTGATTGTTGAGCTGATTCATAGTTGATAACACAATGTTGCTGATACTGTGTACAATATTTTCCTTCTTTTGCTCATTTGTATGCATCAATCTATATAAATCTTTCTGGGTGTTTCTGAAATCTGTCTGTTCATCATTTCTTATTGCACAGTAATATTCCATTACATTCATACACTACAGCTTGTTCATCCATTCCCCAATTGATGTGCATCCTCTCAATTTCCCATATTTTGCCACCATGAAAAGGGCTGCTATAAATATTTTTGTACGTGGGTCCTTTCCATTTTTATGATCTCTTTCATATACAGACCTAGTAGTGGTACTGCTGGATCAAAAGATATGCCCAGTTTGGTTGCCCTCTGGACATAGTTCTAAATTGTGCTCCAGAATGGTTGGATCAGTTCACAACTCCATTAACCAATAAAAGGAGTTTGATAGGACTGCTTCTTTGTCTATTTTTTCCAAATATTTTGTATAGTATTGTAATTAATTGTTCTTTAAATGTTTGGTGGAATTCACTCATGAACCCATCTGGCCCTGGGGCTTTTTTCTTAGAGAGTTCATTAATGGCTAGTTCAATTTCTTTTTCTAAAATGGATTATTTAAGTATTCTATTTCCTGATCTGTTAATCTAAGTAATTCATATTTTTTGTAAATATTCATCCATTCTACTCAGATTGTCAGATTTATTGGCATATTTAGTTTTTTCTTCATTGGTGGTGATTTCACCTTTTTCATTTTTGATACGGGATATTTGGTTTTCTTCTTTTTTTAAATTAAATTAACCAATGGCTTATCTATCATAGTTTTTTAAATCAGCTCTTAATTTATTAGCTCAATTGTTTTTTTTAACTTTCAATCTTATTAATCTTACATTTTATTTTCAGGATTTCCAATTTGGTTCTCAATTGGGGATTTTTAATTTGTTCTTTTCCTAGTTTTTTTTTCCAGTTGCATGTCTAATTCATTCATCTGTTCTTTTTTCATTTTGTTGATGTAAGAATTTAGAGAAGTACAAAGTACTGCTTTGGCTGCATCCCATAAAATTTGGTATGTTGTCTCATTGTTGTCATTCTCTTTAATGAAATTGTTGTTTCTATGATTTGTTCTTTCACCTACTCATTTTTTAGGATTAGATTATTTAGTTTCCAATTAATTTTTAATCTATATCTCCACTGCCCATTGTTGAATGTAATTTTTATTGCATTATGATTTGGAAAGAATACATATAATATTTCTGCCTTTTTAGATTTGATTTTGAGATTTTTATGCCCTGTTACATGGTAAATTTTTGTGTAGGTATCATGTGTTGAAGAAAAAAAATATTCCTTTCTATTCCCATTCAATTTTTTCCAATGGTCTGTCATATCTTAACTTTTGTAATATTCTATTTATCTCCTTTAGTTTCTTGCTTTTTTGTGTTTTGGTTGGATTTATCAAGTTCTGAGAACAGACAGGTGAGGTCCTCCACTAGTAATTTTGCTGTCTATTTCTTCTTGTAACTCACTTAATTTCTCCTTTAAGAATTTGGATGCTATACCACTTGTTGCATATATGTTTACTATTGATACTGCTTCATTTTCTTTGGCACCTTTTAGCAAGATGTAGTTTCCTTCCTTTTCTCTTTTAATTAGGTCTGTTTTTGCTTTTACTTTGTCTGAGGTCAGGATTGCTACCCCTGCTTTTTCTTTTATTTCAGCTGAAGAATAATAGATTCTGCTGCAGCCCCTTACCTTTACTCTGTGTGTGTGTCTCTCTGCTTCAGGTATGTTTCTTGTAAATAACATATTGTAGGATTCTGGTTTTTGATCTACTCTGCTATCTGCTTACATTTTATGAGAGAATTCATCTCATTCACATTACGCTTATGATTACTACCTATTTATTTCCCTCTATCCTATTCTTCTTTAAAAGTTAGGTCCTCCTTTTCATCATGGCTTTCAAGCAGTCCAGTGATTCTGATATTGTCTCTCCTGAATCTATTTTCCAGGTCAGTAGTTTTTCTCATGAGGTATTTTACATTTTCTTCCATTGTTTCATTCTTTTGAACTTGTTTGATTGGTTCTTGATGTCCCATGGTGTCATTACCTTCCATTTGCCCAATTCTAATTTTTAAGGTATTGTTTTCCTCAATCAGCTTTTGTACTTTCTTTTCTATTTGGCCAGTTGTACTCTTTAAGGAGTTGTTTTCTCCAGTGGATTTTTCTATCTCCTTTTCCATTTGGCCAATTCTATTTTTTAAGCAGTTTCCCAAACTGTTGACTCTTTTTTCATAATTGTCCTGCATCACTCATTTCTTTTTCTCATTTTTCTTCTACCTCCCTTACGTGATTTTTAAGTTCCCTTTTGAGTTCTTCCATAAGTTCTTTCTGGGCCTGAGACCACTTCTTGTTTTTCTTTGAGGTTTTGGCTATAGGTGTTTTGACACTGTGGTCCTCTTTTGAGTTTTTGTCTTGGTGTTCCCCCATCACCATAACTTTCTATGGTCAGATTTTTTTTTGTTGTTATTTGCTGATCTTATTTTTTTTGGCCTTTTTCCTTTTAAATATGATCTTTTCTCCCAGAGTGGAAGGGGCTGTTTCTCAGGCTTCCTGTGCCAGTGGCTGCAGGCCCTGGCTGTTTACCTGGTATTGTGCTGATGTTGTCCTGAGACTGCATTTCCCTGGGGCCACACTGAGGTACATCCCCTGGATGATGCCTATTTGCCCTGAGCTGTGCTGAAGCATGTAGAGGTCTGGCCTACTTTTTTGTCACGCTGGACAATGCCTTTTTACCCTGGGTTGTACTGAAACATGTGGTGGTCTGGCCTCTGAAGAATACCTGTTTGCCTGAGGTATGCTGAAACATCTGGTGGTTATCAGAGCTGGAGTCTGCCAATTGCCCTGGCTATACAAAGCCACGTGCAGGTGGGGGCGGGGGAGGTTCATCCTGGTGTTGGCATTTGGCTGCTCTACCACACTGGTGCTCAGGATCTCCCCTTGGTTTGCTGAGGTGGGGCTCGCTGCTGGCTTGCTGGGATGCTTCCTGTCATGGAATGGCTTTTTACCAGAGTGAGATGGATGTTGATCCTCCAAGTCTCCTAGGCTAAATAAACCACCCTACCCCATTTTTCCCCTGGCTTCGCTGTTCCAGGATTTATTGTGGAGTGCTATTTTGTGGTTGTTTGAAGGTGAATATGGGAGAACTACAGCGATTTACTGATTACTCTGCCATCTTGGCTCCCTTAAGTCTATGTATGTGTATATTATTATTTCCATTCTATTGCTAAAAAAGGAGGCTCATAGAGATGGTGAATTAGTTGCTCATGGTCATTTATTAAGTAATTTTCAGAGCTAGGATCCAAATCCAGATCTCCAGATTCTACGTTAGCCTCTTTCTATTATACTAAATATCCTCTCAAAGAATTTTTTTCCTTTTATCCACTATATAGAATGTAGAGGAGGAAGAGAACTGACTGGAACAATAGGACCTGGGGTCCACTACTTGTATGACCTTGAGCCAGTCACTAAAGTTCTCTGATCCTCCGTATCTTTATCTGCAAAATGAGGGTTTGGGACTGTGGGATCCATTCCAGTTAGAACTATGATCTTATTGTTTTTCTATAAGTAAATCAGGATATTACATATATATGTATATACATATATATATATATATATATATATATGACATAACATATTAGATCAAGGAGGAAGATATTATTCAATACATTTTGAACACCTGATCTGCATATTATTAAGTTATTGTTATTATTATTAAGTCAAAACGCTCTAATTTTTTTCAATCCATAGTAATGTGTTGCTTTGTCTCCACTATTTGTTTTCATAGTCTACATTCATCACTAAGTCAAGGTCACTTAAGGATAGCCCTTATATGGTTTTTGGTGGCAACAGTCTGCTCCTGAGCTGTTACTATAAATGCTTCCATTTTAACAAATAAATCTTCATTTCTCAGCCATTTGTTCAATACCGCTTTGTTGATGTAATAATGTTGGAAGAGTTCATGTGCATGATTCATCCTTGGCTATTAGTCGTTTCATAGCCTCCATCTAGAGAAAAGGCCCCTTTTTGGTTATTTTTGAAAAATCCAGTGGCCTGGACCTTGTACTGTTGTTCATTAAAGAGCCGACCCTTGTTTTAAAATTATTTCTGTCACTTTTTGACCTGTTTGCCATGCATTCTAAAAACATCTATTAATCCTCTTCCTTCTTTTCTCTGTGTACTAATCATTCCATAGCTAATTTAGGGACATAGGCCCTATTTTTTTCAATATTGTATAGATTTTTGTCTGGGTAATTTTCAAATCTGATATATTTCCATTTTACAGTTCTAAAAGTATATGTTGACAAGTATTGCATGGGAATCAGTTGCTTTAAATGTGTTCTTCCCATTTTAGCTTTGATTTCAGAATGCCAGTAAGTCTCTTATTGTATTCACCTATAGCCTTCTCTTTGATATTTTTATGCTTAGTTTGTCTTGCCTTGAAGAAACCAAGGTATTTGTAGATAGCACCTTTATCCATCAGGGGTGGGGAACCTGCAGTCTCCAGGCCAGATGTAGCCCTCTAGGTCCTCAACTGCGTCCCTCTGACTGAATCCAAACTTCACCGAATCCTTTTATTAAGGAGATTTGTTCTGTGAAGTTTGGATTCAGTCAGAGGGCCATATTTGAGATCCAAGAGGGCCACATCTGGCCTAGAGACTGCAGGTTCCTCACCCCTGCATTAGATCAAAGTGATTTCCAGATTCAAACTTTGGAAACTTTCAACATAAATATTTCCCAGATATATATTAAGAATTTTACATTTATCGAGTACAAGCAATATTTTGATATTATTGGAGAAAGATTCTATAATATGAAAGAGCTATTCAGTTTGTTTTGTGGTAGAGCCATGTAGCTTAAGGTAAGCCATGTACATCAAGTGGTTAAGTAAATGTTCGGATTTGACTAATTTTGTAGCCACACAAATTCTTTTTAGGAGAAATGATAATGAATTTAAAACTAAGCAGAACCACAATAGATTTTAAACTATCCCACTAAAAAATAACACATTTTATATGAATTGCCCTTGAGATTACTGCGTTGGTGTCATATTTTAAGTAGAAAACAGTTTTCTATGTGGACATCAAATACTATAATGTTGGCATCATACTTGGGTCTGCTTTATATATCTGGAGCACATGAATAAACTACGTATGTGTAATTAAGTCAAAATCTTTGGAATAATCAACAAAGCTTATTTTGACTAAATAGATGACCAGAACATTTCCACATCTTGGGGATTGTCTTGTCCTTGATATCTTCTTAAATTTCTATAGTAAAGGTTTTGATGGATGTTGAATTAAGTATTTTGTTCACTCTGCTGCTTTGATTCCTTGTATCACTGATTAACTTTTGCTTCCAATTGTTCATTAAGGAATCTAGAATTTCTGATATGTTTTTTTTCCAGATTCCATTACACGTTTCTTTTTTGTTGCTTTTAAATAAACAATAGTATGTTCAAGTTTTCTACTGCCTATATTAGTTAGATATTGTTGTGATCTTCCAATGCCTTTTCACATAATTTCAATGGCTTTCAAGTTTTTTCTTCTGTTTTCTCTCAGTTTGGTATTTGATGCCTGTTTTATATTCTTCAGTAAAATACTTGGGGAGGATGTGTTCATGCATGATGATTATAGAAGATAGCAACTTTTTTCATATTTCTGTTTTGGCATGATTGGCTTGCTAGTTGCGTTCATGCTTTTAAACTCAAAATGGGCTTTTTAAAAAAAAATCCCATACTATTTATTCCTGTCTCTTTCAAAACCACTTGAGATTTGGTGATATTTTTGTCAGAAGTTTCATTATGAAGTATAATTTCTAAAGTTTGCTTTAAGTGAATATTATTTAAGAGGGGGAAATCACTATGGATTGAAGTGAAAAGGTAAGACAGTAGAGGAGGCCAGAGTTTGCTACATCAAGTACACTACATGAAACAGAGTACAGTGATATAGATATAAATGGAAAAACCTTAGAGAGAGAATGAGTAAGCCACTTTGCCAAGAATGCTGGGCCCAAATTATGGTGGGGGAATATTGAATGTCAGACTAAGAAAATTCATAGGATAATTTAGATTTGGAAGGAAGCTCAAAAGCCAGCTAGTCCAATACCTTTATCTTAGAAAAGGAAGCTGAGGCCCAGGAAAGTTAAGTGATTTGTCCAAAGGTACACAGGTAGTAAGTTTCAGAGGTTAGACTTGAACACAGGCCCATCTCTGATGCCAGAATCAGTGTTCTACTGTACCTCCTAGAGACAGTAGAGAATAGTTACAGGATTTTCAGCAAGGAAAGTGGCATGATTAAACAAGCAGAGGCCTGGGGGAGGTGTGGAAGGCCAGAGTGAGGGCTTGAGTTGATAAGCCTGGCTTGGGAGGACTGTGCTGAAAGGGTGAATGTCTTGAGATTATATTGTATGACAAGTTTTGAAACAGGAGTGGAGAATGACTTTCCTGCAGAATCGACCAAAGTGTCCTACTTGCAGTTATATTTCCCATTTCTGTGGCTTTACATAAGTTATTGCCAATGTCTGGAATGTATTCCTTTATCGTCTCTACCTTGTAGAACCTCTAGCTTCTGTAGTTTTCAGATGCTAATACATCTATTCTCAACCTAATGGTTTATTTAACCTTCCTTGTTGAGGCCAGGCTTCTGAAAAGAATACTTAAAAAATAACTGAGAAGATATAAGTAAAAAAAAAATGAAAAATTTGTCAGCTTGCCAGGCTCAACAAATGCTATATTTTGATGTGTTAATAGCCTTTAATGAAAAGAAGTAGTCATCAGCCAAATTAGCATATGAATTTTAAAAACAAAATTTAGAAATGTCAGCAAAAATACCAGCTTTGATTTTTGATGAACATTGTTTAGCCTTTCCCTGTAGATGTTTGGAGCTAGGAATAAGATATGTAAAAAGGAGTGTTCTGTAGCCAATTGATGTATTTGGTTCAACAAATATTTTTTGAATTACCTACAAAGGAATATGCTGGGTGCTGAGCACACTTTGTATTTCAGTACAGCCTGCAATAATGATGAAGAAACATAATTTTATTTCATTAACATGATTAACTTGTAAACAGGTTGTATTTTGGGGAGAGTAGGGAAGGAAAGGAAAAGCATTTATGTGTCACCTACTGTGTGCCAGGTACTATAAGAAGTGTTTTACAAATATTATCTCATTTATCCTCACAACAACCTTGGGAAGTAGGTGCTATTGTTGTCCCCATCTTACAGTTGAGAAAACTGAGGCAGACAAAGTGGTAAGTAACTCGTGCAGAGTCACATAGCTGTCAAGTATCTGAGGTCAAATTTGAACTCAGGTTTTCCTGACTCCAGGCCTAGCACTGTAGCCATTGTTCCACCTAGCTGCAATATAATACCTGTTTGATATTCTTACTGGCACTTTTCTCAGTAAACCATATGAAAAATATTGCTATAACTCCAGTTCTATCCACACGTGTGTGTATATATATATATATATTTACATATGTGTGTATAAGTGTGTGTATTTTTTTTTTATGATTTTGGGGCATGGCTGAACAAGTTGTAGTATATGATTACAATGGAATACTACTCTTCTGTAAGAAATGATCAGCTCAATGATGTCAGAAAAACATGGATAGACTTGGATAAGCAAAATGAGCAGAAGCAAGAGAATGTTGTATACAGTGACAACAATATTGTTTTAAGAACAGCTTTGAGCAAATAAGTCATTTTGGCTATTATAAATACCCAAATTAACTACAAAGGACATATGAAGGAGGACACTATCCACATTCAGAGAAAGAATTGATAAGTAGAAGTGTGAATAGAGTGATTTTACATGTATATGAACATGTACTTATATATACAAATTAGTGTCTAATGGTAGCCATCTGGGGAGGGAGAGAAAAAAAAGAAATTAAATTTACATAACTTTATTATAGATTTAAAAGGAGTAGAAAGTTATACATAATACATTTGCAGTTTCATGTGCAAACATCTTTTTTTATTTTACTAAGTTATGGAAATGCTTATTTTATTCCATAAATTAAAATGAAATAAATAAAATTTTAAAAAGTGAAAAAAAAACAATATAGAGAACCTATTTCACATTTTTTTTCTATCTCTGTAACTAGCAGCTTGGATCAGGTTTTAAACATGCACAAAAATTATACCCATCTGAGATTCAGAACTTTGAGTTTGTGGTCCAGGGCCAATAACAGTTTTAAGATGTTCTATTTCATAAGCCTCTGAGATTATGAAGAAATAAGTTACAAAGAGAGAGAAAAAGGATTACAGTGTTGTGAAGTTTTTCTGAGATGTTGAATTAGAAATCAAAGCAATCAGGTTTTTAAAATATATGTATAGAGTTTTAAGAAATTTCACAAATATTTAGAAGATTAAGTAATAAATAAAAACAGGAAATAAAAAACTAGTATTTTTTTAAAATCATTGGGCTTTATTGTACATCTTCACTCCAATATGAATAATAATCAAAAGTTTGATATAAATGTATAACAGTGGGTTATGAAAACATTTTTGCATTCATTTTGCTGATTATTATTCATGAATTATGAAAAACATATTGAGATAATCACAGATAAGAACCAATGAGTAGTTTTTACTTTACAATGAAATATTTGGCACATTCTAATATTCAGTTTGGTTGTTCATCTCCATTCCCCCACCCAAGGAAATTTCTGAGGGCTTCAGATATCCCCTGTCACAGTCATAAGGGTGCTAAAAATAATGGTTATATTCTCATCTTAAGTTGTTCTTAGGAGAAACAAAGGTAAAAAGTACCCAAGTGCTTGCCCAAAGCTCCAGATAGGATATCTGATTTAGAGTCAGTTGAACTATGTTTCCAGTTCCTGGCATTACATTTTTTTTTCTAGACTTATCAGTCTCTTGTATTATGGATCAGTAAGGACCCTTGCTGCTGTTTGTCCTTCATTCTTGAAGAGGACCATGACATCAGAGAGGTGATGCCATGACATGCAGGTGAATTGGATTTAAGAGAGGGAGGGCTATGCAAAGTCACCAGCTTCACTTTCTCCTTCTGAGCCATCTGGATCCAGTGACCACATATAGATCAGGACTATAGGAGATGGCCCAAGATTCAAGAGGGGACCTTGGCCTTTTCAAGCTAAGGTCTTTAACAGGTCTCAGTTCAACTGAGGGCAATGCCCATTCAGTGATTGAGGCTTAATAAGATTGTGTTTGTCCTTCATTTTAGAAGAGGACCGTGGCATCAGAGAAATGATGACATGACTTGTAGTTGACTTTGCTTTGAGTGAGGGAGGGCTGTGCAAGGTCACCAGCCTCACTTTCTCTTCCAGAGCCATTGTAACAACAATGCTGCTTGCATCTGTTGTGGAGGTATAAGGCCAGTAGTACCAGCACACAGGAGGGCTCCTAGCATGGGTTCTTTGATCTGCTTTTCTAAGGAAAGCAACTTTAAGGGGCTAACAATCTCAGTTTGTATTTAATTAAACATACATATGTATACGTAATTAAGGAGGGCTTTTAACACTTATTTAATGAAGTGCTCTTGAAGAGTTTGGTCTTTATCTCCTTGATTAAATTAGGTAACTAAGGTGGGGCTCCAGGTGGGGCCCATGAAGGGAGGTCTGATTACATCTTCACTCCCAAGTAGACCCAAGACCCCTAGCTATTAGGTGCTAAACCAATGTGGGTGAAGCCCTCAAGGTCCTAGGGGGAGGTGCTAACTCCAGAGCCAATAGTAAGAGCTTGAGTTCTGGTGGCTCAGATGACATTTAATGAGGGCTAAAGAGTGCATAAAAAGAGAAGACAGAGCTATTTGCTTAAGGCTGTCACTCTTGGTGGCACACTGATGTGGAGACTCCGGGCGGCTGTTGAGCCCTCCAGCTTGTAAACCCAGATATTGGGACTTAGTTAAACTCTGGTAACTATGCATTGAGATTTGAATCAGACAAGGTCTGTCTGTTAATGTTAGTAATTTGTTTGTACTTGCTCTGAAGTTCAGGGTGCTGGCTTTTTCCCCTGAACTAAGTGAATGATATTTGTACGCTGGATTAAAATAAGATTGTTAACCCCTTAACGTTGCTTTCCTTAGTAAAGCAGATCAAAAGAACCTGGGCTTACAGCATTCGGTGAGCTGGTTGTTGTTAGTTTTCCACCCCTATAGCAGCTGCTAGCCGGATTGTTGCAACAATATATTATTCAATTAGTTCAAGGGAAAAAGTCAGCACCCTGAACTTAAGAGCAAATACAAACAGAAATTATAAGCATACATTATATAAACGGAGCAAATAATACACA
Source organism: Trichosurus vulpecula (assembly GCF_011100635.1). Classification (NCBI taxonomy): domain Eukaryota; kingdom Metazoa; phylum Chordata; class Mammalia; order Diprotodontia; family Phalangeridae; genus Trichosurus; species Trichosurus vulpecula. Next base: position 161,663,448 of record NC_050574.1, on the reverse strand, counting down.
GAGATCAACAGACAGGCCTCTATCTGTCTGACCAAAAAATTACATAGTTACCAGAGAGAGAGGCACCAACATCTGGATTTTCAAAGGTGGGAGGCTCCAGCAGCCACCTAGAGTCTCGTCTGATCAAATCACATGACGCTCTTCCAGTGAGTGAGAGCCCTAAAACAAAACACCAGCTTCAGATCTTATATACACCTCACAGGATCAGAGGGCATCACAACCATGCCAGTCAAACCTATGTGAACTAGGCTTTTGTATTTCTTAAGTATGTCAAAGACTCTTGATTCAATGAAAGAAACAAAAGACAGCAAAAAGTCCACTTTGTTTGCCATTACATTTGAAAGGCAAGACTCATAAAGGTACTTGATTACCTTAGCATTCTAAAAGAGAAAACAAAAAAATCCCACCCTAATTACCATAACAGCCATCTGCATCCAAAGAGGCAAAGAATGACCTCTTTTTAGAAGAAAATAGAAAATAGAGGGGAAGACCCACAGAAATATTTGCTATTTACATTCATTCTGAGCCAATCAGGGCCCAAACAATGAGCAAGTAGGATTTGGCCTGGGACTTGTTTTTGGCCAATCTGTGAGAGCCAGTGATTTGGGGTTAAAGCTGGTCTTTAAATAAGAAAAAAGTTTCAGAGATTAAAATTCATATTCCCTTTGGGCAGAGTACCCACAGGTCAGGGTGTGATGCACCATGTGGACTGAGGGGACAGATACAGAGAGAGAGAGAGAGAGAGAGAGAGAGAGAGAGAGAGAGAGAGAGAGGGAGAGAGGGAGAGAGAGAAGAGAGAGAGAGAGAGAGGAGAGAAAGAAAAAAAAGGAAGGAAGGAAGCTGTGTTGCCCTACTAGAAGTCTGGTCTCTCTTTCCCTCTGTCCACATAGGGTATCACACTCTTACCTGTGATTACTCGGCCCAAAGGAAATGTAAATTTTAAAGGACCCTTATATTTTTATTGATAGCTTTTTTTTAACATCATTGTAATTTCACCCATTAACCTTTCCCTTCTCCCAGAGAACCATCCCATGTAACAAATAATATTTAAAAAGAGAAAGAAAACACACCAAAAAAGGGAAAACCGATCGATACATTGAAAATATATACCATGAACCACACCTGTGGGCCTCTCTACAAAGGAGTAAGGGTGGAGGGGATATTTTCATCTCTCTCCTTTGGAGCCATGCTTGTTCTTTGAAATTTACCAGCATTCAATTTTGATTGTTTTGTGGTTGTTCTTTTCCTTTTAGTTGTATCATTATGTATATTATTTTCTTATTCCATTCTGCCATCTGTAAGTCCTTCCATGCTTTTCTGTATTCATCATATTTTTTTTACAGCATAGTAACTTTCCATTATGTTCATGTACAACAGTTTGCTAAGCTATTCCCCAAATCGATGGGCGCCTACTTTGTTGCCAACTCTTTGTTTCTAACTCTTTCCTCGCAAAAAGTGCAGCTACAAATATTTTGGTATGTATGGAGATTTTCATTCTTATCAATGGCCTCCTTGGGATATAAACATTGAAGTGGAAACTCTGGATCAAAGGATATGAAATTTTTGTCGTTCTGTTTGCATAAAGGACTCTATTTTTACATGAAAATCAGTGATTGAATAGGATCAAAGATCTAGAATAGGAAGCAACCTTAGAGATCATCTAGTAAAGTTCTTAGCTTCCTAACTTTTTTTACATCAGAGACCCCTTTGGCACAGTCTGGGGAATCCAATGGACCCCTTCTCAGAATAATATTTTTAAATACATAAAATAAAATACTTTGGATTAAAAAGGAAGCCAATCATATCAAAATATAGTTATCAGAATATATATATGTTATTTTAATTTCACAGACCCTAGGTTAAGAATACTTGATCCAATCCACCTCCCTCATTTTATAGAAGAAAAACTAAGGCCCAAAGAAGTTGTGATTTGTCCAAGATCGCACAGACAATAAGTGACACCCAGATCCTATAATGTTAAATTCAAGACTTTTTCCATTATATCATTCTACCTCCAATATGATACCAAAGACCCAGAAAAATCTCATCAAAACGCTAAAGCTTCTTGAGTGCAGGGACTGTGTCTTGGGGGTTAATGTGTCTGTATGGACCATGGTGCCAAACAAATTACTAAGGATATAATAGATAATCAAAAAATACCATCTCCCATTCCCATAGTCAGGATCCCATAACCTCTTACTGCCAGGTGGTCCTAACCTTTGACAAAGCATAGTCTAGTGAAAAAGAGAATGGCTTTAACGAGTATTATCATGGATAGGATTTTTTTTTTGACTTTTGATTTTTCATCATTGCCAAATTCTTTGGTCTTTTTTATATCTTAAATGAGCAATTTGGCAGCATGTACATGACATCCTTTGAAGACACACAAAATAGGGGGAAATATACTTGGAAATATGCAAGGAAAAACATCTAACAACAACTTGAATCATAAAGCCACACTGTTCTGCTACAAGAAGGTCCCACCCATTTCCTTCAAAACTACAGGGCACTCTGCATCAATGGTATTTCTAAAGCTATTGTCAAACAGTAGCAAAGAATCTTGGCTCTAGGTAGTCACAGTGTGGGAGAGCAGTTATTCCATTCCTCAGAATTACTGCCTACAGCCTAGCTTTCCTGACATACTGATTGTGTATTGGGTGTTCAGGGAGGACTAGCACCTCTGGTGTGAGGACTTGCCACGCCCTTTCAGGTCTGCTCACCCACCTTTGGTGTCCACCTTTCATTCTCATCTGTGGCTCCAGGAAGCTGTGGTATGTGCAGCAGCCACACCCCAGTAAAACCATCTTGCCAGATGGGCTAAACCAAGGTTAGGGTAACTGACAGCCCTCAGACCTGTTGGTTAGTTAGGGGAATGGCTACTCCAAGCAAGTGAAGACAGAATAGGTGGATGAGGACAATTTAAATTTTCCAGTGGCCATTAAGGCATCTGAAGCAGGTGCTATGGAACACTTAGTTTGGTCATATATTGAAGATACCAAGATCATCCACTGCATCCTAGGCCATTGCCAGTCATCTCGATTTTTGTCTTGCCAATGGACTTTTATGACTCCGGGGGGAAAAAACGAGGCTGACAAATTTGTGCAACTCTGCCTCACTTAAATCCAGTTCATGTGTGAGTCATGATATCACCCAGTGATGTCATTGGTCCTCTTTGAAACAAAGGAAGAACCACAATTGTGCTATTTCAGTTCTTCTCCCAGAAGAGAAAGAGGGTTAAGTGGCTTGTTCCCATGTCCCAAGGGGAAAGTATAGGAAGTGTTTGCAAAAGTATGTTCCTTAGGAGATAGCATGGTTAATTACACTATTCAAAGGGTAATTTGGCTTACAAAGATCCATGCTAACTATTGGTCAGCTTCTCCTCAGTTAGTTGTTTTGTAAAAATGAAGCCTTTTGATTACACACCTGTCCCTGAGATAAAACTGTCACATTAACATTGTCTAACTCTTCTTAAATATTCTGTATCTATTTCATTCCTAAAGCTCCTCTCCCATCTGATACTGAAGTTGGATTCCAATTGCTATAGAGGGCTATATTATGTCAGGGGTAGGGGCAATTATCACAGACATCATCCCCTTATCCCCCACTACAGTACTGGTCATTATCTATATGTGTCACATTTCAGAATTGGCAATAAAATGAAGATGGAAAAATACAGGAACTTAGCCCAAATAAAATGCAGAGTGACAGAAATAAGCTTAGAGTCTTAAGATAAAGCACAGATTGAAATAAAAAATTAAAGGCATTTGGCTCAGATACCACTTAAACCCATCTAACTGTATTGAACACATTAGGAGAGCTTTTTTATCAAGGTTAATGGAATTGTATCTACTGGGCACATTTTGATGCCCAGAGGATATACCTGAGTTATCTTTCCTTTGGATTCTTGGGATCAGAAAGGAAGCTAAGGGTATTATTAGGAGGCAAGGTTGATGATTAGGAGGCAAGGTGGGTTACAGACTATATAGACACAGAAGCATGAAATAGAATGTTGGGTTTGAAGACAGATTAAGAAGGCTAGTTTGGCTGTAACAATAGAGTATGTAAAGGGGAATAATGTGAAAGAACTCTGAAATGGTAGTTTGGAGCCATATTGTGAAGGGCAAATAGAGCAGTTTGTAGTTTGTCCTAGAGAGTGACATGGTCAGGATTGTGCTGTAGGTATATCAGTCAGAAAATGGGTTGGAGAGGGAAAATAATAGAAGCAGGGAAACTTTTAGGAAGTTGTCAGCAAGTAGACTAGGTGAGTGGCAAAGACTAGGTGAGACCAAGAGTGGTATCTGTGTGAACAGAAAGGACAGATGAAAGAGATATTGAATTAGAATCAGCAAACATAGACAATTATATATAGGGAGAAAGGGAGAGAAAAGAGTAAAGGATAAACTCAAAGTTGTGGACCTGGCTGACTTGAATGACGGTGGTGCTCACAGTAGAAACAGGTATGATTAAAAATGTATTTTGTCAAAAGCCTTTTCTGCATCTATTGAGATAATCATATAAATTCTGTTGGTTTTGTTATTGATTATTTGTTATTGAAGGAGATAAGTTCCGTTAATTGCATATTTACTTAAAAACTGCAGCCCGTGTCCATTCCTCTTTAGTTATAACTACTTCGAATTTTATTTGGTCAATAGACCCTAGCCCAACCTGCAGCCTAGGAGTAAAATTCCCCAAAATCCTCCCTTTTGAATCAGACTTAAAATCTGCCCCATTAACTCTTCGAATGGCCACTGGATTTGGCATTAAGCCAAAATGGTGTCATAGGAAGAGCCCTAGATTTGTAGGCAAAGTTCAATCAAAAAGAATATATTAAGCACTATCTGTAAAATGAGCTGGAGAAAGAAATGGCAAACCACTCCAGTATCTTTGCCAAGAAAACTCCAAAGTGGGAATCACAGAGTTGGATACTCTGGTAGGTGCCAGGGATGCAAAAACATCAAATGAGACTTGGCTTTATTGCTCTATGTGACCTTGGACAATTCATTCTACCACTCTAGAATCTTGAGTTTCCTCATATGTAAAATGAAGAGTTGGAACTATATTTTCACTAAACTTCTTTTCTCAGTCCTATGATGCTAAGGGACCTAGATTTTTGTCCTGGCCCTGTCAATAACTTACTGTATGATGTCATGCCATAGTAGAAAGAATAATTGATGTTGAAGCAAGAGACCTAGGTTTGAATCCCTAGCTTTGCCTCTTATGATTTCTTTTTCCTTAGACAAGTCATTTCAACTTGCTAGGTTTCACCCTCCTCATCGGTAGGATGAGAGTGTTGGATTAAATGATCTCTAAGGTTCTTTTCACCCCTTCAAAAGTCAGAGGATTCTCAATCACTTAATCTTGCTGTGTCTGCCTGGGGGTAATTGCACATGCCTATAATACAGCTACTACCCATGAGGCTGGTGAATATCTTGATCGCAGTAGTTCTAAGCTGTGGTAGAGCTAAAGTTGAGCAGTTGTCCTCAGTAAGTCCATCATCAATATGATGAGCTCGCTCAACTTGGGGGGTGGGCAGCGCACCAGGTGGCCTAATGAGGAGCAAACCGGCCCAGGTCAGAAATGGAATTGATCAAAACTCTTGCATTAGTTTGTAATGAGACTGGGTCTCAGTCTCTGAGGGTCTCAGTAGTCTCTTTAGTTCCTATGCTACTGCCTGAGAAAAATAGGGAGCCCCAATTAAAAAATTTCACTGTGACTGTTTCATCATCTGTCAAATGGGGATATCATTTTGATGCTTCTGTGAATCAAATGAGAATTGTGTCCGTGAAAGTACTTTTAAGAGCATGAAACAAAATCCCAAGTATTATTCTAATCTGGAGCTGACTGACAGTTTTTTATTTGCAAATCCTCTAAATAATCAGTAGGCCTTCTTTGGCATGACAGATGGTGAGGGAAATGAGAGTGGTATAACAGCTCTCTTCTTCAAGAAAGTCACAGGAGACTAAAAGGGGTAGGGAGTGGCCAGACTAATTTTCCCTCACTTCCAGATAACACTCAGACTAAGGCTCTGCCTAACCTGTCATAGTTTTAGTGGTGGATCAAGCAGGATATAAATATTCATTTTAAAAAGAAAGATCCCTTTAAGACCTTAAGAATCTTTAAAAGCCAAGAACCTTGAATGTCTGATGTGCTTCAGGGAATCCAAATGACTAGCATTAAAAGAGGTATTCATTGCCTGTATAATGCTGCTGTATGCTAAGCTTCCTGCTGTAACTGTCTGATATAGCAGCCTTAATCAACTTGAGCTTTAGAAGGCAGTGGATTTGACCACTGAGTTAATTTTCTGATATGCTTATTTAAAGTGACATATTCTTCCCTGGAAGGCAGAATTCAGATACTGCTATACTACAGAAAGAGTACCATGATATGAGCTTCTCACAGGAAGAGAATGGCAAAGGACCCGGTCTGAGCTTTAATTTCATTTTTGCCACTGGATTGCCAATGTCCATTCAATTCAACATACATTTATTACACCCCATTTTGGGGTTTTCTTGACAAAGATACTGGAGTGGTTTGCCATTTCCTCCTCTGGCTCATTTTATATATGAGAAACTGAGGCAAACGGGGTGAAGTGACTTGCCTAGGTTCATACAGCTACTAAGTATCTGAAGCCAGATCTGAACTCAGGAAGATGAGTCTTTCTGACTCCAAGCCCGGTGCTCTATCCACTGAGTCATCTAGCTGCCCGCTAGGTTTACTCTTTGGAAAAGACAAAATGTAATTATATCTGTCTCTACTCTCTTTTTTCCCTTTCTCTTTCATATATGAAACAAATGTATAGAGCAGGAGCAATGTCACCACTGAGGGACAGTGGGAATCTATTACAGCCAGGGTCATACTATCCCAGAGGTCATTCAGATTTTTGCCTAGTGCTTCTTGGAATTCCCCAATTTTTTTCAGGTTGAGGGTAATGAAAGCATGATATCTGGCAGCTGAGTTTCACTTCTAACTAACGTTTTAATCCTCTCTGTCCGTGTCTTGGGAGGTGGACTCCCAAATATTTTATATATTCTCTAGTTATTTGGAGTGGAATTTCTCTTTCAACCTCATCCTACTGAGTTTTGTTGGTTGTATACAGAAAGGGGTAATGGTTGGTGTGAGTTTATCTTATATCTTGCTACTTTGCTTAAGTAATTGTTTCCTGACATTTTTATTATTGCTTAGTTTAGAGAACTTAGGTTCTCTAAATAGTCCATCATATCATGAATTCATAGATTCAGAGCTAGAAGAGGCCTTATAATCTATTAAATCGAATCCTCTAATTTTATAGATGAGAAAGCTGAGGGCACAGATTGATTTCTCCAGGGTCATATAGCTAGTAAGTATCTGAGGCAAGATTTGAATTCAGTTCTTCCTGACTCCAAGTTCTACCCACTATTCTGCTTAGCTGCCTCAAATCGCCTGCAAAAAGATAATTTTGTCTATACTTATTCTGCTAATTGCATTTTCTTTTCTTGTTGCTGTAACTAGCATTTCTGCCACCTTTATCAAATAATAGCTGTATTAGTGAACATCTTTGCTTTACCACTGAATTTTATTGAAAAAGCCTCTAATGTTTTTCAGTTACCCATAATTCTGGGTTTGGAGTTTGTATAGATCCTACTTTCCATTTTAAGGAATGGTACATTTATTCCAGTGCTTTTAAATGTTTTTAAACAGAATGAGTACCTTATTTTGTCAGGCTTTTTTCCGCAACTATTGATATTATCACATGATTTTTTGTCATCATAAATGTTATATATTAACATATTATATATGTTATACATTATTATGTTTATAATATTCATAATATTGAACTAAACTTGCTTTCCTGGTATAGATCAAACTGGTCATAGTATATAGCACTGGCTACTATTTAAGATTCTTTGAAATATAATATTCAGGATTTTTGTTGTTGTTTGGTTATGGAGGAATTCAGTGATTCTTAAATTATCTATCCATCTATCTTTGACTTGTCTTCCAGGTCAACTATTTGAAAGTAAATATGTTAAATTCTTTCCATTTTTTACAATTTTTTTTTGGCTAATAAAATCATTGCATTCTTTTTTCTCCACTCTAATTTTCAGGGATTCTCTTACTCTCAGGTAAGGTTTTATACTTTAATTCCAATGCTATGTATTCTTCTTCCCATTCTTTCCTCCAGAGTTCTTATTTCACTTATAAATTTCATTGTTTTACCTATTTCTTCCAGATACTTTTGTAATCCTTGTAGCCATGCCATCTTTTTTTTTTTTTTTGAGGCTCTGCTTATAGTTGTGGAGTTACTTTCTTTTTCTGTTTAGTGCTTGGATATCTTTTGACCTATACTATTTCTTCAAAGTGTTTATTGCTTTCTTTTGTTTCTTCCTGTCCTCAACCTCAGTTCCTTATTTGGGACTTTGTGGCAGGGCTAGTCTCCACCCTATCTAGTACTTGTAGATGATGTGATTAGCTCCCATTTCTTTCTAAACTTGATTTCTTGAATTTCTGCTACTGGTTTCCACCTTTTCAAGTGTGCCTACGCTCAGAGCAATAGTATGTTTCAGACCCTCAAGATTATCTAGGGCCAGGGTGCCATGGTCTTCAGGGCTTCCTGGGTGCATTTCAGATCAGAATTCTATAGAATTATAGAATCCTCTTTTCCTCTGTCCCCACCTGGCTCCCAGGGTATCCTACTCTGAGTCATCCACCTTTCAGTTCAGCATCCACAGTCTGAGAAATAATAATCACATGTTTCTGATCCCCTTGGGGCTTCAGCATTTGAACATGGACAGGCTTCTGGATTATTCCTGTCCGTCTGCCTCCCTGACAAGATCTCCGTGCTTTCAGGCTTTTCGCTGTCTTTTTGTGTAGTCCTAGTCCAGGTAAAGAAATTTACTATTGTTTCTCTTCAGACTTCTTGATCATTATTTAATCTGGTTCTGCTTTTTGGATCTTTGCCAAGATACATGTTGAAGGGTTCGGACTTGTCTGTAACTCATCATACCATCATCCTAACCAGATGTTTTAGGAGGTGTCTGTTATTATTACCAAAATGCTAGTTACACCCTCTTCTCAGGACCTTCCCTCCCCCCACATTCTTTCATTATGGTTTGCAGGTGATACTGAAAATGAGAAAATTCTAAAAAACCTTTTTTTGTCTCCTGTTAATTGATCCTGTTCCAGAAAATCTGCTAATATTCCATAGCCCTCCCAGTGGCTAACCCAGAATGTTTAAGATGTTCTGAGCCTTCCTTGAAAATCATACTTTTGGGGCTGCTAACTGGCACAGTGAGTAGAGCACCAGTCCTGGAGTCAGGAAAACCTGAGTTCAAATTCAGCGACAGACACTTGACACACTTACTAGCTGTGTGACCTTAGGCAAGTCACTTAACCCCAATTGCCCTGTCTTCCCCCCTCAAAAAAAAAAAAAGATCATACTTTTCATAGCCAGGGTCTCTTTCTCAGATCTATTGCTTTAGTCTGCACATAGTTTATGTGTACTGCTAACCTTATCAAAACATACATCTACTGGCATATTATATGTGAAGAAAAGACTCATGTGTATGTTTTATCATGTTCAGATACATTCTTTTTTTCCCTTGACCTTGTTACAAAGTACCTCCCCTTCATACACTAATCTGTGTGTCTATCCCCCTCCCCAATTCCATTCAACAGAGGACAAGTAACAAATCGCTAGAAGTGTGTGTGTATCAGAAATTTGAATTTTAGCTTTATATTCTCCCTAGTATTGTGTACCTAACCAATGAATCATACAACAGTACATTTGTCCCCTTATTTATATCCTAAAGTGATCTGCAGTAAATTATGCACAAATTTCAAAAAGTTGTCTGTTGATGTTTACTTTACTTTTTTTTTTTTAAAAGAGTTACAGCAAACATGTTATGGGAACTGGGTGGGTGGGAAGCAGTTCTTCTCTCTCTCTCTCACACTAGTATTAGGGATCAGGTCACTAAATGCTCATTTAATACTACATTAAGAGAGAACAAAATTATTTACCAGTCTGCTTTGGTTTATGCTTCTTCTCATAGGCACATCATCTTTGCTCCAAGTAGTCACAACAAATACGCAGGGGAATCATTTCCAGGAATCTATGATGCCATGTTTGATATTGAAAACAAAGCAGATCAACCTGAGGCCTGGGAAGAAGTTAAAAAACAGATCTCCATTGCAGCATTTACAATTCAAGCAGCAGCAGGGACTCTGAAGGAAGTGTTATAAGAAGATGGCAGCAGAAACCCTCTGTGTGTGTGACCAGCTACAAGCACCAGCAGGAAAGAAATCAGAGAATAGGATTCACCTCCAGTTTTTCTCTGATAACCCATGAAGCCTTTAAACAAACAAAACCTGCATAACTGCTATTTTATATGACATTCTTCATCAATTCACTTCAAAGTGCTTTATCAATTTAGCTAATAATCTGCTTGAAATTACTTAAGAATTCTCCCTTTGCTCAGCTGAACTTGAGAAAAGACATTGGAAGCTCTTTTTCACAGGCATAGATCTATTACATTTACATTAGCAGGGACAAAAGCAAAACTCTTGAAGCAGTAGGAATCAACTTTGCAAAATGTAGCAAGTTGAAATAGCAGCTACAACTCCTCCAACTTAATTGAGGCCAGGAACCTAGCTGAGAAACAGAAATCATAGACTTAAAAGATAATATTAAATGGCATTTTAGTCTTCTCAGGGCAAATCCATTGCACTGACTACATGAAAAGTCCTAATTGCTTCCCTTGATAGAGGAATCCCTTCTAGATATCCCCTGACAATGGTTTTCTACCTTCTGCTTGAAGACCTCCAGTGATGGGAGACAACTACCTCCTGAGGCAGTAGGTCCATTTTCAGATAGAATAAATTGTTAGGGACTTTTTCTTGATATCAAATGTATCAGCTTTCTTGTAACTTTCCCACTTATTGTTCAAAGCTCAGCCCTCTAGAATCATACCTAGTATGCTAAATACCTCCTCTACTGATTCATCCTCAACTGCCACCCAAGTCTTCTCTCCCTACAACCCCATCAAACTAAAGGACAATGTTTTTCCTTCAGCCATGGGCTTCAGCTATCTTAGGCACTTTCCTGTGAATGTGCTCCAGCTTGTCAATGTCTCTCTTTAAAGAAACAGTACTTCAAGTGTGTTCTGGCCAACAAAGATCACAGTGGATTATTATTTGTCTTAGCTTAGTCTAAGATCACATTGGTGGTTTTTTTGGGGGGTGGTATCTGACATATCAATCTGTAAACTCATGTTCAGTTTGCATTCAACTTTTGAATTGGAACTTTTTCTTAAGTATCTTTTTTCTTTAAAAAAAAAAAAACACCTCACCAGTGGGCCAGATGAATTTAGCAATGCCAAAGCTTCGATAATTTAGACATTGATCATCTACTTTATACAAGGCATTGTTCTAGGCACTAAGGATACAAAGATGAATAAAAGCCAGGCTTCTTCTGGCCTCTAGAAGCTTATGATCTGATAGACAAGTACAGAAACAACTAATGCAAATTTGAATGTGTTAAGTCCAAAGATAATAAAGTTGCCCCAAGAGATCTGAAGAACAACAAATGTTTTTTATCTTGGAATGGGGAGATAAGGTAAATGAAGCATCACCTGCACTCACTTGGGATCTTCACTATCTGTACTCTTAAGTGATATTGTCACAAAGCAATTGTAGTCATTTATCTAGAGATCACTGTGTTAGATTTGGGTATAAAATAACACTAGATTTAATAAACTTAGTTATCTGAAATTTTACCCTCTGTACCTTAGGAATAAAAAATTATGAGAGGTTGAATTTCTAGAAGTAGACATCTATTAACATCAATTAGCCTGATTTCCCAACCATGAGATAGAAAAATTAAAATTTAAACATTATACATATATGTTAGTATATTATGTATGTATACATAATATATACATGTATACATCTAAGTAATATATTATTACTTGTAATATAAGTAGTATATTAAGCATAACAACTGGTAGCCTGATTTCCTATCTTGAAATGAAAAAAATTAAAACATTATATATGTATATATAGATATGTAATGTACATACACATATACGTATATATGTAATAACATAGGTAGTATATTCATAATAATGTAAGTAGTATATTATGGGAGTTTCGAGCTAGATGTTCTTTACATATCTTAAATACAACATGTGCAAAACTGAACTCATTGTCTCCCCTCCTCCCCAACCTCCCCCTTTCTAAACTTCCCTATTAGTGTTGATAGCACCACCATCTTCCAAGTTACTGGGCCTCATCCTTGCCTCTTAACTCTCTCACCCACAAATCCAAACTCTTACCAATTCCTACAATTTTACCTTTGTAACCGCTTTCTTGTACACCCTGTGCTCTTCTCTAACACTTCCACCAACGTAGTGCAGGCTCTTATCACCTCTCATCTGGACTATTGTAAGCCCTGCCACAAGTCTCTCCTCCCTCTAATTTATCCTCCTCAACTCATCTGTAAAACAGATTTGCTGCAAGTGCAGAATTGGCCATGCTGCCCTCTACTCAGTAAGCTCTAGTGGCCTCCTATCACCCCCAAGATCAAATATAAAATCCTCTGACATTTGAAGCCCTTCATGACTTCCATCCAAACCCTCCCCCCTCCCCTTTCCATTCTTCTTGTACTGATCCACATATTCTGTGACCTAGTGACAGTGATCTGCCTGATATCATATGTATGAATGTTTAACAAAACAAAATTCTAGGATTTTAAGGGCTAGCTAATGGAAAAGAGATTAAACTTATTTTACTTAGTTCCCAGGGGTAGAACTAGTAACAATAAGTGAATGTTGTGATGAGGATAATTTTTAACAATGGGAGTGATCTGAAAGTAAAATAGTATGCCTTATGATGCAAAAGGTTTTTGTCCTTCTTGGAAGTTTTTAAGAATCTCAAAGGTATCAAGCCAGTTTAAAGGATTCAGTTAATAGACAGTTTTGCCCCTGACTTGTTTACACAAGGGTTACAATTTTAGCAATAGAAGTAAGAAATGTTGCTCAAGACTTTTCCCCCCTGTCCTCTTCCTTTGATCAATAGGAATTTAGGAGAATGGATAGAATACTGGACTAGAGAGGTCAATGAAGTTCTTGCCTGTGCTTTTCCATTGAGTATGACTTTAGTGTACTCATTCACACTTTCTGGATTTCAGTCTCTAAATTAAATTAAGCAAAAAGACTTATTTGTAGACTATAAAGGAAGCTATTTGGCACCACGGATACAGCATCAGGCATGGAGTCAGGAGAATCCGAGTTTAAATCCCACCTTGTACAGACTCAGCCTCTGTTTGCCTCAGTTTCCTTATTTGTAAAATGCAGGACAAAATGAGATAAATGTAAACACTTAGCACAGTGCCTGGCACATAGTAAGCACCATATAAATATTGCTGGGTTGTTTCAGTTGCGTCTGACTCTTCATGACCCTTTTCTGGGCAAAGATACTGGAATAGTTTACCGTTTTCCCCTCCAGGTCATTTTACAGATGAGGCAACTGAGTCAAACAGGGTCAAATGACTTGCCTAGGGTCACACAGCTAATGAGTGTCTGAGATGGGATTTGAACTCAGAAAGAGGAGTCTTCCTGACTCCAGGCTGGGTGCTCTATCCACTGTGCCACCTAGTTGTTTCAACAATCTGGATAGCAGCTGTTGTGGGGGTGAAAGACCAACACAAGCCCAACAACAAGAATGCTGCCAAAGCCCAAGTTCTTTTGATCTGCTTTACTAAGGAAAGCAACATTAAGGGGTTAACAAGCCTTCTTTAATTCAGCATACAAATACCATTCACTTAGTTCAGGGGAAAAAGCCAGCACCCTGAGCTTCAGAGCAAAATACAAACAAATTACAGACATTGACAGACAGACTAAATACAATTAATAGTTACCAACATCTAAGTTCAGCCCAGGAGCTCATAACAAGGGCTAGCCCAGAGTCACGCGCGCCACCATGGCTGTGGGTAAGAGTTCTGAAAAAGAGAAAGCCAACCCCTGGTTTTATATCTTTTTCAGGGTCAAAGGTGAGTCACACATGCGACTCACCCACGTGACCTAAAATCGTCACAAAGGGGTGACTTAAACCCATGTGGTCTAAAAGCCTCTGATGTCCTAAACACGGCACTCCAACTCATGTGTAAACTAGGCCCTCCCCTGAGGCAAGGAGGACACCAAGGACTCTCAATCTAATCAAGGAAACAAAGGCCAAACTCTTCAAGGGCACTTGGTTGAACTGAGTGCTAAAAGCCCATTTTGTTTACCAACATACTAGTTTCCCATGGATTCTTTTAATCACTGTTTTAGTATTTTTATATCTTTCTTTTTTTAAGTTTTCACTTTGATACTTCTGTGAAAGGTTGTCTCTCCCTTCTCAAAAATGGTCCTGATAGAAGATTATTCGGGAAATTAGAATAAAACAATGCCCACATTGACCTTTGAGTTTCTGGCAGAAAGGGTTATTAAGTAATGTTGCCAAAGGAATAAGAGCTATAAGGAAATGCCAGCACTATCCAACTAAACTAGACATTTTTTCCTGGGAAGAAGTGCTTTATAATTTATGACTCATTTTTTATACTGATTAGGTTGCTAATTCATACTTGATATACAATTACAGCCAAGAGTTAGCATTTTTTAAGAAAGTTTTTTATGCCTTTTTTCTTACCACTCTGGAACTTCTTGCTTAACTTTTCACTGAATGAGGATTTTATGTCCTTGAAATGAAAATGAAATTGACTAGGCAAGTGAAGCCAAGGTTGAGTTTAGTGCCCTCTGCAGCTGTATTTAAATCTGCTCTCTTATTTCTTTCATTGTCATTATAGAGATTTATATTCTGTGCACCAGAACATGGGCTTCCAATCATCCAGGCTGGTGAAATCATGTAGAGATGCAGCAAAATTTTCTAGAACTCTTCCCATTCCTTCTATCAGAGAACAAAACCAATGAGGTTGGATCCATTTCACAGAAAGAAGTATTTATGAAGCCTAGCTTTCCTGTGCTGGCTTGGCCATGGATCCCAACCCGTTTATGGTTTGTTACCCTTACCATTTCTCACAGCCATATCCCAGCCTAAGGTCAATTGTTTCTGAATTTTTAGCATTCACTGTAAAGAGGGATGGGTAAAAGTATAGATGGCTAAGAGAAAATCCATCTCCGCTAATTACTAGAGAAACTCAAAGCACATTCAAAGGTCATTAGAGTCTTACATTTGTATACCTAGGGCAGCACAGTGTCCAAAAGGTAGCTCCAGTGCTAACATTTTGTATAATCACCCAGGTGTTTAGAATTCCTAACTAGGAATTATTAGAAATAATATTTTCAAAGTCTTCACCCTATACCTAATTTGTCTAATGTGTTTTCCTCTAACCAAAGGGTTACCCCATTTTTTACAAAGAAGCAATCTAGACAATTTACATTCATGTGCAGGGAACTAGAGAGATGAGACCCTGTGATATCTTTAGACTCCTTCCTCCCTTAATTAATTCTATGCTAGCTGTTTCCTCTCGTTGTTCTCTTGATATTTTTTTTATGCCAGTGAGACTACCACCCACTCCTGGCTGCTTCACACTGTCCTTGAATAAAATGTCTGTAATCCTGAGGTGGGCTTGTGATTTTTAAAAATGCCATCAGGCCTCTTTTTGCCTCTGTCAGTTCTCAATACCCCTCATAAATTTCTAGCCTCCAATGAAAACAATCATAATCCAGATAGTAAAGTCTTACACTGACACCTCGTCATGGTATCTTCAAAGGCTACAATACAGAGATCAAATTCTGGTAGGTTCTACCAAATTGTAAAAGGTTTGCATACTAGTACAATGTCAGATTGTACCTATTTTTCAGAGGACCAGCACAGTTACTGACAGGCTCATCAACAGAAGGTTGGCTTGGCCTCTTTGTGCTCTACATATTTTTTTTTTACTATAACAACAGATAAAAGAAGAAAGCCGTGAACCGTCGTCTTTGGTTTCTTTTTCCTAAGTGACAGTAATTGGGGGGTGGGGGGGCAGGGCCGGGAAGAGGGGAGAAGAGAGAGAGAGAGAGAGAGAGTGCTAAGAATCCCAGAGTTCTTAGTCCAAGGATATTAACCATTTGGTACTCTCAATGTACAATCTTTATGAAATGATTAACAAGTGTACACTCTGTTGGAAAAACTTAGCTATATGCAGAGGAACATTCTTTTACCATAAATGAAACCAGACTACAAAAAGAAGTTATAGAGTGACTCACATGCTCTTGGAGAATAAGGAAGTTGGCAGTCATGGCATTATCATGTAACCAAAGGGAGGAAGAAAATTATTTCATGAACTACTTATTTGCTTCTCTTGTAGCATTCATGGTGAACATAAGCAAATTTAAGAATACTGCAGTTTAAGAAATAAAACATTTAAGTGGAAAGCCAGGAGGAGGGGGTAAGAAACTTTTAAGAATAACAACTAGATTTTGCAAATTAAATAGAGTCACAGGCACAGGAATAGATGACAGGAACAATGACTTCTGTACTTCCCCTAACTGCCCTTTGTAGAACTTTATATAGCAATGTATGATTTGCATAACTCACCTCATCTGTCCTAGAAAAGTAAAAACAGAGAGCAAGAGTATTACCCTCAGTGTAAAAGGCCATTTGTACGGGGAGATGCCCCATTCACTATCTGGCATGAGAGAATGAGGTAGAGCTACAGTGAATTGTAGTTTAGTAGAAAATAGACCCATTTGAGCAGTTAAAAGTTTTCCAACAGTCACTGAAACATATCCTTAGGTAAAGGTAAAGCTATTGGATCAAGCTATAAGACAAAAGGTTTAAATCACTTAAATCCAATTCAAGGGCAACTCAGAACATCATCCTCATGATGTCATCAGACCTTGTCAAGAACGAAGGACAACCACCACCAATAATAACAGAGTAGAAGCATTCTGAGGTGTATTAAAGAGCAGGACACGAGTGTGGTCAGCCAGAGCTCTAGGGTAATCACTTCATGGGCCAGTTGCTTTAGAGAAGGCAACTAGCACCATCTTCTGGATAGATCTAAATAGCAGGCAACAGCAATTTTGAGACAAACTGAGCAACAGCAGCCCCAAGAAATACCATAATACTTGACTTGAGTATCAGTGAAAAGACCCACAACACTGCCCAAGAGCCTAGGACAGGAGTAGTGGAGCAATGGCCCATAGAAAATAAAAGAAAGTTCCTCATTTCCTCTTGTTTGGCATCACTCAGTGCAGTATTGTAAGCGATGTACAAGACTGTAAATTTACAGGTCTTTGGGAAGGAGTGGCCCCCTGGAAGGCAGCTCATCTCTTGATTCACCATGAATTCTTCAGTCGTATTTGTGGGGTTCTTATGGTGTAAATAAAAATCCTATTATTTGAAGCCTTGTGATACCAAGTGCTCATAAGGGGAACGGTTTATCTCACGTTTGGCGAAGTGTCAGCTACTAAAGTTTTGGGGACACATTTAGATGTAGCTGTGAGCCAAAAAAAATCAGAAGTCTCCAGAACATATCTGGCTTTCATGCCAGAATGGAGACTGACACAAGGGATATGTAATATAATGACTTCATTGAAAAGTTAGGCATAGGTGAAAATGATGAAAACTATAGAATAAGAAGTTAAAGAGGTCGAAAACTGATTACTCAGAAGGCTTATATTTATGCTTCTATTCTTGACCCAATCCTCATGAATATATTCAAGGATAATAACAGTAAAAACTTTTATACAGTGCTTACTATGTGTGCCAGGCACTTTGCAATTATTACCTTCTTTGATCCTCACAATACCTCTGGGAGGTAGGTACTCTTATTATTCACATTTTACAGGTGGGGAAACTGAGACAAACAGTGGTGACTTGGCTAGGGTCACACAACTAGTAAGCATCTGAGGCTGGGTTTGAACTGAAGTCTTCCTGACTCTAAGTCTGGTGCTCTATGCACTGCACCACCTAGCTGCCTCAAGAGCAGTGGCAAAGTAGTAGAGCTGGTTTAAGTTGGTTTAACCTCTTTACCACAAAAAGTCTCAAAATAAGAAAAGTGAAAAAATCTAGAATAAAGCTGCATCTACAAGGGTAGAAGACAAAATGCCTCCACACAAGGTAAAATCCTCTGAAGCAATAGGGGAAGAGTTAAACTTCCTAGCACCCTCCCTGTCCCTGAGAACCCCTAGTCCTCTCAGGCCTGCACAAACAACCTGAAAGGCCTTTGCTTTAAGCAGTAGTTCTCCTGGTTTCTACCTATTGTCCTTTGTGACAGTCTGAAATCCTCACACCTGAGTGGAAAGCATTGGTCTTGACCAGTCATTCAATAGAAAGGGACTGTATGTGACCATGAGGAAGTTGGGGTAGTGTTAGGGGTAGGAGGAGAATAGCATGCAGTTGGCCAGAGTGCAAGAGGCTTCTCTGTGCTTAAAGAAAGGAAGCCCAGAAATCTTTCTAAAGTTAGCCTTTTCCTGGAAAGGTTTGCCCAGGGCTGGGACCCAGTGGGTCTTCTAAGTTCGAGGAGACTTGGGAGTGTGCTGGAGCTAGCTAGAACCAGCTTTCAAGAGAGCCAATTGTTAAATTTTCAAAGAAAATGATGGAAAGAATGTTAACAATGCAGTTTACATGTAAAAGTGTCTTCTGTACTTTTTTTTCATAGAGCTGGTTGTTAAATATTTGCTAGCACATCCCTGCTTAGGCTATTCTGGCTTGGAGCTCTGTACCAAAACCATATATGTATTAGAAAAGATATAGCCCAGTGTGGAGGAAAGTCTGCTACAGATTCCTGGGAATAAGAGAAAAAAGTAGAAAGACAAAAAGATAAGTGAGAAACTATGGGCATAAGCTTAGCTACCAAGCAGATAAAAACCAATGGTAAAACTAAAGACAAAAAAGAAAACTGAGTAAGTACTGTAAAAGACCACAACACAATGGAGTACTATACTTTGAAGCAAAGTGGACCAAATGCACCCTGTGAAAAAGAGGGGGGAAAAGGCATTCTGTGGATTTGCCAAAAATCATAGAACTACAGCAAAAATTGACAAAACAATAAAAAAAAACCCCAGTATGATTCAAAAATAAAAAACTTTTAAAAGAAGATAATACAATTGAAATTAGGTCAGAAATGAAGTCTCAGTGAAGAAATAAAGGAGATAATAGAGTAGATAACTTAGAACACATAACAAAGAATCTTTTTAAAGTATTAATCACAGCATGTTAATCTATTAGATAGGTATATGTATATGTGCATCTATTTATAGATGCCCATGTACAGTGCATATACACAGGTACATATATACACAGTGCATTGTATACATTCATGTATACATACTTATTTCTAAATACATAATCTTAATTTTATACGTGTATATATGTATACATGCACACACATACATACATACGTATAAGGTATTTGATGTCTGATGGAGAGGTAGCAGGATATAGTGCAAAGAATGCTAGACTTGGAGCCAAGGGAGGTGGATCCAAATATTGTCTCTGATATTTATTGTGTGATTATGGATATGCTTCTTAACCCAAGCCTCAGTTTCCTCATCTATAAAATTTAGACAATACCTGTGGCATGGAGTATGCTACTCACAGGATTGTTGTGAGGTTCAGATGAGATAATACACTTTGTAAACTTTAAAGTATTGTATGTCAACTACTATCATGCTTTTATTACACCATGCTGCCTCTTTCCCCCTCCTTCCATTAGAATGTAAGTTCCTTGAGGGCAGGGACTGTCTTGCTTGTTTGTATTTATAGCAGTCCTCAGCAGAGTGCCTGGACACACAAAATCAGTTAATATTTATGTAGTTTTATGTGGTTACAGTCAATGGAGAGATTTTGAAGGATGTGGATAAGCTCATTTACCTTGGCAATATACTTTCCAGGGATGTACATATAGATGAGGTTGATGCACTCATTGCCAGAGCTAGCTCAGTGTTTCGGAGGCTTTGAAGGAAACTGTGGGAGAGAATAGGTATTAGGCTGCCTACCAAACTGAAGAGCTATTGTGCTGACCTCATTGTTGTATGTCTGTGAAACCTGGACAAACCTACCTGTGCCAGAAAACTGAATCGCTTCCATTTGAATTGTCTTAGGAAGAATCTGAAGATCAGCTGGCAGGATAAGGTATGAGACACTGAGATCCTTTCTTGAACTAAACTGCCAAGCATTTAAACTGTACTGTATAGAGTGCAACTCTGATGGGCTGGCCATAATGTTAGAATGCTAAGTGTACATTTGCCTAAAAGACTATTTCACAGAGAACTCACACAAGGCGAGTGCTCACATGATCAGAAGAGGCAATACAAGGACACTCTCAGGGTCTCTCTGAAGAACTTTGATTGTGAGACACTGGAGATATTGGCACAGTTTTGCCCGCATTGACAAAGTGCTGTGCTCTATAAGCAAAGCAGAATTATAGTTAATCAAAAGAAACATGTTCATATGGACTATTTATGCTTAATTGGTGCCTTCAGAGCTCATATTGGTCTGATCAGCCAGTCTGACACACCTTGATCCCAAAATTTTATCATTTTGGTTCTCTTCAAGAACAAAGGACAACCATCGACCAACCATTGTTTCCTGGGAGGGTTTAAGAATGGAGGTGGGGGTGGGAAGTCATCGTGAATTCAAAGTTTTTTTTTAATTTAGAAATAATATTATGGAACAATTTACATTAACATCCACCCTCCCTTCCCTATGAAATCAGTCATGTATTAAATGATTGAAATTAAATCAAATCATTATTAGGGCATGGTCTCTGTGGGGTTCTTTAAACATAGAAATTTCAAATTTATTGTAAAACATATTTCACTTTAAAGGCATCCTCCTTGGGACAGTTAGAAAGTTCACCCTTATGTTGAACCGACATGTCTTCCTCTAGCTTCTACATGTTGCTTGCAGTTCTCCTTTCTGGAACCACCACATAACACTCTGCTTCTTCAATGTGAAAGTCTCTCACATATGTGAAGATAGCTATCACCTGTCCATAAAACTCTCCAGAGTAAAATGCTGCAGATTTCTCTCTAATCTAATTTGTCCTCTTATATGGTTATATACAGACCAATCATTGCTTACTGGTATGCCAAATTCAAATTTAATTCAATGCAGCACACATTATTGTGGTGATGGATGAGCTCATTCTATCGAACAATGACAGAATTTTAGAGCTGGAAGGGGCCTGAGCAACTATTGAAAATGAATAATCACAACAACCTGGCTCTGCCTGAAGACTTCCACAAGGACTCATTAGTGCTTAGGGCAGCCTATTTCGCTTTTAGTCTGGGCAGTAAACCTTCTGTGTGATTAGGCCAAATTCTTTTGAGTGGTTGTAGATCTGAACAGATTCTATCTGGGCCCAACTCTCACCAGTATCCCATAGGAGAGTCAAAGGAAAGGGAGTAAGGGCCAAGCCTATGGTTTCTCCCTGTACCCAATACAGGTCTGTACCTTCCACTTTCAAAGCTGCCTACGGTACTGAAACACTGTGACTTGCCCAGGGTCATACATCCAGCATGTTTCATTAGTGTGACTTAAACCCAAGGCTCTCTGCCATGTTATGCTGCCCCTTTGAGGGTCAGTCTACTAAAATAATTCTATTGTAATGACTGGAGAAATACCATGAATCAGGAGCACAATTTTTTATTATACTGCTTCAACACAGACAATAAAGATGGTGATTGTTTAAAGTAAGAACCTAAAAATTAACAAGCAAATAACTTATTCTTTAGAAAACATTCTTAAAGAAATATTTCATGAACCTCACCCCCCCCATGCAGAGAATTAGACAACCATGCATTTAAAAAAAAAATGAAAAGACCAGTAATTGAAAAGGCTGTTGTTATAGATGATGGCGCATTGGTCCAGACACTCACAAATATTAACTTCAAAAAGCAGACGCAATTTCACTCAAAATGATCTTTGGGTGGGAGGTAGGGGGAAGAAATTATACTTAACCATTATAGCGTTTACTAGTCCAGGCTATGGATACAGGAATTGCAGTATTGTGCCAACTGACTTACATTTTGTAATAAAACCAAGAAAATGTTGAAATGGTGACTTGATAATGCAAATGCCCTAAATCCAAAGGTAAAAAGTTAAAAGATTTTTAAATAGCAAACTATAGAATATTAGAGTAACTATTACTACAATAAAATAAAGTTACTTGTCTTCCAACTGGTAAGAGACCACAGAAAACATTTACTTCAGAGGAAAAAAAAATATTGGGCCTGAATACTGAATTTCCCCTAAACAAATCTCTAAAACAAAACAGGTTTATAGCCAAAATAGGGAATTAAAATCTCAGACACAATATATAAATACTGAAACAGTATTACAGCTCTATGCCACTATAAAAATATAACAAATATGAACAAGCTAAGTAAACAGGTTGCTCAACAGTAACAAGATAGGACTGACAAAATCACATGATTGAATTAATGGCCATTATTATAATAGGTTTATTTTGGTTTACATTTTTTTACAAATATTTACAAATTCATTACAGAAAAAGGAACCATCCAGATAAAACTTCCTTTAACTGAACTCTCACAGGGGAACTCTCCATTTGAAAGTTTCATCAAAGATGTCAAAGAAATCAAGTTTCTAAGGAAAGTCTTATTTCTTCTTAAGCCACAAGAAGTGAAGAGCAGAAAGTTAAATGTCTAGTCATTTACCATAAAATACTGAGTTTGGCTAATGATTCTAGATAAAGTCACAAAACTAGGCTGAAGTTAAATGTATTCTTTGTTCTGTTTGAGACTGTTACTGTGATCAATACAGTATAAAATAGGCTAAATAAAGATGAGGTACAATCTAAACCTAGGAAGTTAGTAAAATTTTGTATTTCCTTTTGGGGTGGCATGGATGGCAGGGTCAGAGCAGGGATGAAACCCAGGGACCCCCCCGCCCCAAAATTTAGAATAATGGCTGGGGTCAATGAAGGGAAGATTATTTCTTTATACAACAAACTTACCTAGTGTAACTTTCTATATTCTACAATTTATTACTCAAAGAATAGAAAGCAATATTTTGACTTTTGTGTCTGGGATCAGTAACAGGAAATGATTGTAGAATACACAAATGTATAGTTATAATTCAGTAAGACTGGCTCCTTTACAACTACCCACACCCTAGGAATTTCAACTATTGCACCTTTGTGCAAATTTATGAATTAATATCCATCAAAATGCAATTTCTAGGGAAAACAGCATCAGTAAAGCCAGATTTTAACAAAATATTACCTTGAAAAATTCATTTGCAGCATGGTTATATCATACTAATTTTTTGATTTACTGATGGTCTTATAATTCTATACCCAGTGGAGAAAGATTTCAGAATTAAAGATTAGAAGAATCCAAACCATAAAGAAACTAAGGTATGGGTAACTGAAAAAAAAACAAACTGTAAAACACAACCCAATAGGCCATATGTTTGCTGCTACTACTATGATCTGTGATGATAACAGTCGATAACAAAACATTTGTAGCTTGGCAGATTCTTAAATCTATATTTTATCAACTTAAATATACCATTCTGTGAACATGTATATGCACCCATCACTGATGCTACAAAAACCTTATGCATATGATCTTACCTTTATTTCTTACTGAAATTTTAGCATTGTTCATGGTAAAGGAAAAGTACAACATAGGCATAACCTACCTAAATATTGTTGACTAATTCTTTGAAAACATGATGTATCAAAGTGGAATGACTTTACAGGGATCAGTCAGTTCTACAGGATCATATGTCAATGTACACAGCAAGTTATGTGGCAATTAGGGCTCAAGCAATAACTCAAATTGTTACCAACTATCTAATTTACTTTTTGGACAAGTTACAATGGCTTTGATTGCAAAAATGTCAGTCAAGGCCCTGCTTTGTGGGATATGCCTATAAATATCACTGATTACTCCAAGACATGTTAAATACTCACATATTTCCTAAATTTTTTTTCTAAACTGTACTATGATAAAAGATATTAGCAACATAGAATCTAAAGATTTATGGTAATGACCTAATTTTAGCATTTGTAACTTAAGTATTCAACCCCAAATTTTCAAGTCTACCAGAGTGAGACTTAGTAATAGTCTGTTAAAATTTTTCCCAAATATACTTGCATAACACCATGATGGAAAATGTTATTTAATGGATACTTAATTAGCATTTAAAATCCCCTTTGACAAATAAACATATACAAACTTGCTGCTTAAGTCTTCATGAAGTGTAAACAAAAAAGATATTAAAACATGTCATTTTTATTAAAATAGTAGAAAAAAAATTATAAAGGAAATATAAATTTCTGTATTTGATTAGTTGTCTGCCTACAGCAGTTTTTTTTTTTACCAGATTAAAACAGTATGCCTAAAAGTTTAGATAATTATTATTAACATCAAGTCTATTCTCACTTTGTATTGAACTAATGCCAATATTTTCAGTGTTTTAATTAGTGGATTCATACTCTTACACAATTTCAGAGATGAAAGGGACCTTATAGAGGTCATAGTCTAATCCAACCATTTAATATGCTGAAATAAATTCCCTCCAGAACATCTGAGTCATCTACTGTGAACACTTGCAATTATCATAAAAATCATTACATCTCATGAGGCAGTCCATTTCATTTTTGAATAAACTCCATCAGTAATTTTTTTTATCTTAAGCAGATCTGCCTACTGCAAGAACCTATGGTTCCATGTTCTGCCCTCTGGAGTCACAGTTGCTGCCTTCTACATGAATAGTCCTCTCTTTTCTAGGCTAAAAATTCCCAAATCTTTCAAAATAGTATCCAGTACAATTCACCAGTCTGGGTGGTAAACTCATATGGTGTAAATGAGTCAATAGCGGTAGGTATAACGCACACAAAAGTTACAAAGTCTTTAGATCTTTAAATAATCACACAAGAGTTATTTAACATAATTTTTATATGAAGTAGTAAATCAGGACCAAATTGATAATTTCAAATTCTGTATGTTAACCCTTTCCCCTCCACGGAAGCTAGCTGCAATTTTTTTTTTTGACAAATTAAACAACATACAAATTCCCTTTTTATTACTATTCTCATCACCTCTAAGAATATTCTCCTAGAAAAAAAATGTCCATCCTATTTTAATGGTCTAACTTACTTATACCATGTGGTATGTGATTCAGGTAACTTAAAATGGAAAAAAAAATTTCTGCTGCTTACAGCCCCTCCCCTCATCTACAACTATGGAACCCAAACATCTAGAAGAATTGAATAAAAGCTCTGTATTTCACAGTACTATAGCAACATGAATAAAAGAAACACATGAAATGCCCCCTTCCTGTTTCTCCCATTAACACAACTATGATACTGAGAAGTACTGAATGATATTAAGGGGAGAGATCTTTCTTTTTCTGACTCAGGAATTTAATAAGTTCAATATTTAGGTAGTAAGAACACTCCCATTATTAGTTCAAAGGAATATGGGAAAAGAAAAGATTTTGGTTTCTAGGAATCTATTTTTGACTAGGTATGGAATGCCATATTAATAACATGTATGTGCATACATACATGTATCTATGTGTGTATATGATTACAATAACAAGTCACCACTTCACCACATAGTATTAGGAACCTCAGAACAGGTAATAACTAACATCCCATTCCCTCCCCCCGCCCCCCACCTTGCTCTCAATCTGCTATATCTTCTTTTTTTTCATCTTGTATTTTGGGTGAAGGTAGTTCAAGCCTTGCCCACTGCATAGGTTCAGCTTTTCTCATTGTGATCTCAATCTTTGTGGCTGTCATATTTACATAACTCCTCTTCACATCAATTACCTGAAACAAACAAAAAAAGTAACATGGAGTAGTTTTTGAAATTCTAAAAAAAGTAGTCAAGGTAAAGATTTTATTTCCAATTTATGTTGAAAATCCAAACTTCTTAAGTCTGTCACATTCCACCTTGAATTGTACATTCTACCTTTTAACATATAACAATGGAACAGAAGAAAAAACTTTTAATTACTCAAATAAGATGAAGACTATCTTATGCAGAGTTCTACTTAAGCAAGTCTTTTACTTCAGGACTATAAATTTTGAGTTGGCAAAAAAAAAATCTGAAAAATGGATACTTACTCCCCATAATTTGACATTTTGATGAAATTCCTTTTCTCCTTCAAATACAATATGGATATTTAACTGAAACAAAGTAGGAAAATATCAAAACTGAATAATTTCTACTATAAAAAAAACAAAAAACAAAAAACTAAACTTATGAAATTATCTGTGATTTCCCAAAACTAAGAGAACTGAAGCCACTTAGAAGAACACTATTCAAAGCCAATCCATTTTAGGAAAATATTATTGTCTAATTTCTGGTTTAAAAAACCATTAGCAGAAAACATAAGGAGCATTTTAAGTGAATTGCAGAATATCAAGTAAGTATCATTGTACTTGATAAAAGATCCTATACAAATGAATAAGGTAATCAGAACAATCTTAACTATTTTAGAAATTTTTTTTAGCAGATTCAAATGTAAAATTGAGTCTGCAAAATTTTTAAACAATTTTTCAAATACATCACATCAAAGATTCAAAATATAAATCATAGTTTACTTTTAATTTTTCTCATATTGTTGGGGACAAAAGTTCAGGTCAATTTTATTTCTCTTATCTTTTTAGATTCCAAATTCACTCTAAAATAAAAAATAAATTTTGTTTTGTTACAAAATACAAAGACAGTAAGAGCAAAATATGATATTTGCCAAAACACATTAGCATACTCACCAGTGTGCTATTTGCCTTTACATGACTAAGCTCTGGAAGTGAATTTTTAGCATATACTGAGATGGTGACTTGACCTCCTGTCTGATGCCAGTCATGCCTACATGGAACAACTTTTTTCCCCTGTAAAAGATACATTAAAAAAATTTAGAAACTCTGAAATTTTCAAACTCCAGAAGGCAAGGCTCTATCTAGTTTAGGTGAGTGTGTTTTTTTTTTTTATGGAACACCTTGACAGCATACCACATGCAACCGTCAATTTAATGCTTTATTTATGATGACCATGGTACATACAAACTACAAATGATTTTTTTCACAGTATGGAGGGGAAAATAAAAAACTTTTTAGATACAACAAATTATGATCTGGGAATTAAATTTTTGCAATCTTGTCATCAAAAGAAAATGTATATTTTATTTGATGTAAATTAAATAGTACTCTAATAGGATATGTTTAAAGTGGTTCCAAAAAATTAATCAAATTAAAATAATGCTTTCCTAGTGAAACCTAGAATTAACCAAAAAATTACTTTATAAAATTAAAACATAATTTTGGAATTCTACTTTCTGTCTTTTCCCCAAATTTACATAAATTACAACTCACCAACCAAGGGAATAGAAATTTTGGGGGGTGAAATTTAAAAGAACAAAGTCATTATTGTAGAATAAACTTGAATATCTTTTTAGTGTCATGTGTGTTTATGTGAATTACTAAGATTACTTAGAAATCTTTGCATTATACATTTTATAAAAAATGAAAGCGGTGAGGGAAGGGAAATTCAAAGGGTGATTTTTAAAAATTACATTTTTATTAAAATTCAAGGATCCAAAATTTCCATCAGTATAAGCACTCCTCAACTAGTAGAAATCCCAACTTACTAGATGTTCTTTAAGAGCTGCTATGGCCCCCAAAATTCAGCATTATGGTCAATCTGGTGATGGCCTATACTAACTATGCTAATCCTAACACATAAAAGTCCAACATCATGCCCATACTCAAAATCTTTCCAGTTTAGTAGAATTGGGAAGGACTCATATTCTTTCTGCTATAACAGTTTTCCAGAACCCAGGGTCACCTTCATATAATAGCTTTTTAATTTGGCCTCAGACACTTACTAGCTGTGTGACCCCTGGACAAGTCACTTAACCTCTGCTTGCCTCAGTTCCCGTAAAATGGAGATAACAGAATCTACCTCTCAAGAGTTATTATGAAGATAATATGAAATGGTATTTGTAAAAAGAGCTTAGCAGAGTGCCTAGCACATAGTAGGTGCTAAATAAATGTTTATTCCCTCAATACCTTCTCTTTTTAGATAAAGTGCATTAACTTAAGACTATGCTTCCAGAAACATTTTAAAGGTGTATTTCAAAGTTTCCTCTAGGAAAACATCCTTATGTAAGTTTACAAATTATACATTTAAATCTAAAAATGCCATTTGCCTTGGGAATATAATGTGTATATTTTAATAAATGACTAAATACATTAGGTAAAAATGTAACATTACTTGCTCAGTTTTTATTTTAGCCTTTAGAAAATACAGTACTCAGTTTTGCCACAAAGTATTTATTCTTGAAAAACATATCATATAAAGTATGTCATATTTTTGCACAAGAAAAAAGACATTGTCATGTACAAAGAGCCAGGAGACTTGTTAAAAGACCTGGGTTAAATGTACTTACTAGCTGTGTTATCATAAATAAGTTCCAGTGAGCCTAAGTTTTCTAATCTGTAAAACAAGGATAATTACACTGCTTGCATTTCAGAGGATGGTTGTGAAGAAAGTACTTAACTAGCTGTCCATTTGAAATGTAGGTGGAAGCCTTATTTCTGACCAAAGCATCAGCACTGAAAACAAGATATCGAGCAAAGCCATACCTACCACAAACTTCAATAATAACTGTTGGTTAAACAAGGTGAACTTATGTTTTAAAGTGCAGATAACACATAAAAAAAGACTCTATCTTGCAATTAATGTAACCTAAAATGAATATTGCAAATATAAAAATATTAACCATTCAGTAACTCTGAATACTTCCTGAGAATTTAGAAAGATTTGGGGAAGGTGGAATGTTTCGGAGAAAGCATTTGAATGGCCTGACTTATTTTTCTCTTGAGAAATTTCTTTGTAGCAAATGATTTATGCAAAATTATTCCATGACACTGGAGCTGTCATTTTCAAAATTAGCTTTCTGGTTTTACTCTTTTTGCCACTACATAGGTTACTCTCAATTTGGGAAAAAATTTATACCTAAAATAAAAATGATTCAACTATCCATGTCTTTGATCTCATTCCTGTACCAATGTTATTACTTTGACCAAGGAGGTCAGAGGTAGAAACAAAAGTCTAGCATACACAAAGATATTTATAGAAAGACTTTTTGTGGTAGCAAGAACTAGAAACAAAGTGGATCCGCACCTCTTGGGCATGGCTGAACCATGGTATCTAAATTTAATGTTTTATTATTTTGAAATAAGAAATAACATGAGAAGGAAGCAAACAATCTGTGGTAGTGGATCAAGATCTCAGTTGAGTGGAATCTCTTACCCATTGCTGCAATTATGTGTGAGTCACTTAAATTCTTTGTGCCTCAGGGATGTCTAGGTTTAGAAATTTCATACCAATTATGGATCTGTAGTGCTGGCAGACCATTCTCTACACTAGTGAAATCACAGGTACCAAAAATAATGTCTACAGAATTGTTAATGAAAATATCACTTAAAAAAAGTACTTCCCTCTTTGGGAGAGGGACAAAATGTCGTAAATGCTGTCAGATCTATGTTCACTGTCTTGGTTCCTTCTGCATAACTGTTTTTTTGTTGCAAAGAAGAAAGAGTTCAATCTCAGGTTGGCAAGAAAGAGAGTGGACAGGGTATTATATCCAGAAATAACAAGTGATGAAAAAAGGCATCAATAAAAAATAAAAAAAAGACAAAAGAAAAAGCTAAGATTGAAAGTGTCCAATAAATAGATCATGAAGAACTAAAAGATGAAAAAAAACAAAAAACTTTTAAAAACAAGATAAAAAAAAACACATATCTTGCAGATATATACAAGGGAAATATATTTTACTTAGTCAAGAAAACTGTTTACCTAAAACTATATAGAATAGTCTCAAATTGGTCACAGATCACTGATTGCAACTTTAAACTATTCTGATCTTGAAAGACATGAAAACAAGGTCTACTTACAGCATCTTTTTTTGTCCACAAATGGTTTCCTGTTGTACATCCTTCTTGGGCCAAAAATGTATTAAAATCAGAAGTTTTTCTCCTGCAACAGCTCCAATATTTCATCCTTTGAATTATCAAAATTCCAAAGATGAATGTTAGATATACAATATCATATCCAAATATCATTTAGACTTATCTATTTCTTCAAGGATTTAATGAAAGATAGGCAGGATTAATAAGGTAGCAGTAATCAATAAATAATTGATAAACCCTGACCATGTCGATGTATCATATTTCAAAAGATATTTATCTTGATAAATGTATCCACCTTGAATCACCATTTAAAAACGGTATTTTTGTTGGGACTTCTATATATATATATGAATTTCATATATACAATAGTCTCTAAACAGTCTATATAAAATTGGCTCTTAAAAAAATGTTTACTTCTGGGGGGTGGAGCCAAGATGGCATGTGGAAAGCAGGGACTTGCTTAAACTCCCCCCCAGGTCCCTCCAAACACCTATATAAAATGGCTCTGAACAAATTCTAGTGCTGCAGAACCCATGAAATAGCAAAGGGAAGCAGGGCTCCAGCCTGGGACAGCCTGGATAGTTGCTGGGAAGGGTCTATCACATGGAGCTAGGAACAGAGTTCGGAGCAGAGCAGAGCACAGCCCAGCATGGGCCACGGCAGGACCA